>NC_090984.1:867500-965000 GCF_041146395.1 Eulemur rufifrons | reverse complement strand
TAGTGTTAGGGTTAGCGGTTACGAGTTAGTGTTTTATGAAGGGGTATGGTTAGAATTAGGATTGGGTTTAGAGTTAGGGTGAGGTGTAGGGGTTAGGTTTTGGGTTAGTTTTAGGGTAAAAGGATAGGATTAGGGTTACATGTTGGGCTTAGGTTTAGGGTTAAAGTTTACTGCTAGGGTTAGGAATAGGGTTCAGGGTTAGCTTTAGGGGTTCTGGTTAGGGTTAGGTGGTAGGTTAGTGTCAGGGTTAGGTCTAGTCATGAGGGTAAGGTTTAGGGTTAGCTTTAAGAGCTAGGGTTAGGTTTAATGGTTAGGATTAGGATTAGGGTTAAGGTTCGGGTAAGGCTTAGGGGTTAGGGTGAAGGGTTAGGGGCAAGGGTTAGGGTTTTTGTTAGGCATGGCGTTGGGGTTAGAAGTAAGGGTTACTGTCAGTGTTAGGGTTGTAGTTAGGGTTACGGTTAGGGTTAGCGGTTTAGAATTAGGGTTAGGGATTAGGTGTCACAGTGATGACTAGGAGATAGGGTTAGAATTATGGGATAGGGGTTGTTCTCAGGAAATGGGTTATGCATTAACGTTAGGATAAGAGGTTAAAGTTAGACGCACGGTGAGGTTTACGTGTTAAGGGGAGAAATAGGAACAGGGTTGGGTGTTATGTTCAGGGTTAGGGTTATCTGTTAAAGGTATTGTTTATGCTTAGCGCACGGGCCCTGTCTGCATTAGGCGGGCGGGGGAGTTTAGGGGGCTGGGATTGTACCCGGAAACCCACTCTATCATACTCTGGGTATGGGCCCGTGGGTTTCATGCAGGACACAGTGGTAGAGCCTCCTTTCACGCATGGCATGGGAGGATTGCAGGCTTTCTAAACTCTAAGGAAGCAAGAAGTCTGAGAATTAGATTTAGGGTTAGTATTATGGTTAGGGTTAAGGATGAAGTTTAGTGTTAAGGTGAGGGCTTAGGGTTATGGAATAGGCTTAGGGTTAAAGGTTACTCTTAGGTTTAACGGTTACACTTTGGTTTAGGGTTGAGGTTTAAGGTTAGGGTTAAGATGAGGGTTTAGGGTTTGGTACAGGGTTAGGGTTAAATGTTAGGTTTAGGGTTGAAGATTAGAATTAGGGTTAGGATTAAAGGTTAGCGTGAGAGTTAACGCTTAGGGTTAAGCTTAAGAGTTAGGGTTTAGGGTTAGGGTTAGGGTTAGGGTTAGCTTTAGGGTTAGAGTTATGTGCTATGGTTTGTGTTACAGGTTAGGGATAGGTTTACTGGTCACGGTTAGGGTTACGTTTAGGGGGTAACATTAGGGTTAGGGTTAGGGTTAAGGGATAGGATTAGGGTTAAGTGTTGGGCTTAGGGTTAGAGTTAAGTGTTAGGGTTAGCATTAAGGATTAGGGTTAAGGTCAGGGTTAAATGCTTGGGTGCGGGTAATGGTTAGGGTCAGGGTTAAGGTTCACGGATAGGGTTAGTGTTAAGGGTTACGGGTAGGTTTAGGGTTCAGGGTTAGTGTTAGCATTAGGGCTTAAGGTTAGGATTAGGCGGTAGGTTAGATTTAGGGTTAGATCTAGGCGTTAGGGTAAGGGCTAGCGTTAGGGTTAAGAGATAGGGTTAGATTTAATGCTTAGGATTAAGGTTAGGATTTGGGGTTAAAGTAAGTGTTAGGGGTTAGGTGTAAGGATCAAAGGTTAGGGTTATTTTTAGCTGTAGTGTTAGGGTTAGGGATAAGGGATCCCATTAGCATTAAGGGTCTTCCTTACTGTAGGGTTAAGGGTTAGGCTTAGAGTTAAAGGTTAAGGTTAGGGTCAGTGTTAAGATTTAGGGTGAGGGTTAACCGTTAAGGTAAAGGTTAAGCGTTAGGGTTAGGGATTAGTGATTAGGGTTTTTGGTTAGTGTTAGGGTTAGCGGTTAGGAGTTAGTGTTTTATGAAGGGGTATGGTTAGAATTAGGATTGGGGTTAGAGTTAGGGTGAGGTATAGGGGTTAGGTTTAGGGGTTAGTTTTAGGGTAAAAGGATAGGATTAGGGTTACGGGTTGGGCTTAGGTTTAGGTTTAAAGTTTACTGCTAGGGTTAGGGATAGGGTTCAGCGTTAGCTTTAGGGGTTCTGGTTAGGGTTAGGTGTTAGGTTAGTGTCAGGGTTAGGTCTAGTCGTGAGGGTAAGGTTTAGGGTTAGCTTTAAGAGCTAGAGTTAGGTTTAATGGTTATGATTAGGATTAGGGTTATGGGTTAGGGTAAGGCTTAGGGGTTAGGGTGAAGGGTTAGGGTCAAGGGTTAGGGTTTTTGTTAGGCATAGCGTTGGGGTTAGAAGTAAGGGTTACTGTCAGTGTTAGGGTTGTAGGTAGGGTTACGGTTAGGGTTAGCGGTTTAGAATTAGGGTTAGGGATTAGGTGTCACAGTGATGACTAGGAGATAGGGTTAGAATTATGGGATAGGGGTTGTTCTCAGGAAATGGGTTATGCATTAACGTTAGGATAAGAGGTTAAATTTAGGCGCACGGTGAGGTTTACGTGTTAAGGGGAGAAATAGGAACAGGGTTGGGTGTTATGTTCAGGGTTTGGGTTATCTGTTAAGGGTATTCTTTATGCTTAGCGCACGGGCCCTGTCTGCATTAGGCGGGCGGGGGGAGTTTAGGGGGCTGGGATTGTACCCGGGAACCCACTCTATCATACTCTGGGTATGGGCCCGTGGGTTTCATGCAGGACACAGTGATAGAGCCTCCTTTCACGCATGGCATGGGAGGATTGCAGGCTTTCTAAACTCTAAGAAAGCAAGAAGTCTGAGAATTAGATTTAGGGTTAGGATTCTGGTTAGGGTTAAGGATGAAGTTTAGTGTTAGGGTGAGGGCTTAGGTTTAGGGATTAGGGTTAGGGTTAAAGGTTACTCTTAGGTTTAACGGATACACTTTGGTTTCGGGTTGAGGTTTACGGTTAGGGTTAAGATGAGGGGTTAGGGTTTGGTACAGGGTTAGGGTTAAGTGTTAGGTTTAGGGTTGAAGATTAGGATTAGGGTTAGGATTAAAGGTTAGCGTGAGAGTTAACGCTTAGTGTTAAGGTTAAGAGTTAGGGTTTAGGGTTAGGGTTAGGGTTAGATTTAGGGTTAGAGTTATGTGCTATGGTTTGTGTTAGAGGTTAGGTTTAGGTTTACTGGTCACGGTTAGGGTTACGTTTAGGGGGTAGCATTAGGGTTAGGGTTAGGGTTAAGGGATATGATTAGGGTTAAGTGTTGGGCTTAGGGTTAGGGTTTAGTGTTAGGTTTATCATTAAGGATTAGGGTTAGAATCAGGGTTAAATGCTTGGGTGCGGGTAATGGTTAAGGTCAGGGTTAAGGTTCACGGATAGGGTTAGTGTTAAGGGTTACGGGTAGGTTTAGGGTTCAGGGTTAGTGTTAGCATTAGGGCTTAAGGTTAGGATTAGGCGGTAGGTTAGATTTAGGGTTAGATCTAGGCGTTACGGTAAGGGCTAGCGTTAGGGTTAAGGGATAGGGTTACGTTTAATGCTTAGGATTAGGGTTAGGATTTGGGGTTAAAGTAAGTGTTAGGGGTTAGGTGTAAGGATCAAAGGTTAGGGTTATTTTTAGCTGTAGTGTTAGGGTTAGGGATAAGGGATCCCATTAGCATTAAGGGTCTTCCTTACTGTAGGGTTAAGGGTTAGGCTTAGAGTTAAAGGTTAAGGTTAGGGTCAGTGTTAAGATTTAGGGTGAGGGTTAACGGTTAGGGTAAAAGTTAAGCGTTAGGGTTAGGGATTAGTGATTAGGGTTTTTGGTTAGTGTTAGGGTTAGCGGTTAGGAGTCAGTGTTTTATGAAGGGGTATGGTTAGAATTAGGATTGGGGTTAGAGTTAGGGTGAGGTATAGGGGTTAGGTTTAGGGGTTAGTTTAAGGGTAAAAGGATAGGATTAGGGTTACGGGTTGGGCTTAGGTTTAGGTTTAAAGTTTACTGCTAGGGTTAGGGATAGGGTTCAGCGTTAGCTTTAGGGGTTCTGGTTAGGGTTAGGTGTTAGGTTAGTGTCAGGGTTAGGTCTAGTCGTGAGGGTAAGGTTTAGGGTTAGCTTTAAGAGCTAGGGTTAGGTTTAATGGTTAGGATTAGGATTAGGGTTAAGGGTTAGGGTAAGGCTTAGGGGTTAGGGTGAAGGGTTAGGGTCAAGGGTTAGGGTTTTTGTTAGGCATAGCGTTGGGGTTAGAAGTAAGGGTTACTGTCAGTGTTAGGGTTGTAGGTAGGGTTACGGTTAGGGTTAGCGGTTTAGAATTAGGATTAGGGATTAGGTGTCACAGTGATGACTAGGAGATAGGGTTAGAAATATGGGATAGGGGTTGTTCTCAGGAAATGGCTTATGCATTAACGTTAGGATAAGAGGATAAAGTTAGGCGCACGGTGAGGTTTACGTGTTAAGGGGAGAAATAGGAACAGGGTTGGGTGTTATGTTCAGGGTTAGGGTTATCTGTTAAAGGTATTGTTTATGCTTAGCGCACGGGCCCTGTCTGCATTAGGCGGGCGGGGGGAGTTTAGGGGGCTGGGATTGTACCCGGGAACCCACTCTATCATACTCTGGGTATGGGCCCGTGGGTTTCATGCAGGACACAGTGGTAGAGCCTCCTTTCACGCATGGCATGGGAGGATTGCAGGCTTTCTAAACTCTAAGAAAGCAAGAAGTCTGAGAATTAGATTTAGGGTTAGGATTATGGTTAGGGTTAAGGATGAAGTTTAGTGTTAGTGTGAGCGCTTAGGGTTAGGGATTAGGGTTAGGGTTAAAGGTTACTCTTAGGTTTAACGGTTACACTTTGGTTTAGGGTTGAGGTTTACGGTTAGGGTTAAGATGAGGGGTTAGGGTTTGGTACAGGATTAGGGTTAAGTGTTAGGTTTAGGGTTGAAGATTAGGATTAGGGTTAGGATTAAAGGTTAGCGTGAGAGTTAACGCTTAGGGTTAAGGTTAAGAGTTAGGGTTTAGGGTTAGGGTTAGGGTTAGTTTTAGGGTTAGAGTTATGTGCTATGCTTTGTGTTAGAGGTTAGGGTTAGGTTTACTGGTCACGGTTAGGGTTACGTTTAGGGGTTAGCATTAGGGTTAGGGTTAGGGTTAGGGTTAGTTTTAGGGTTAGAGTTATGTGCTATGGTTTGTGTTAGAGGTTAGGGTTAGGTTTACTGGTCACGGTTAGGGTTACGTTTAGGGGGTAGCATTAGGGTTAGGGTTAGGGTTAGGGATAAGGGATAGGATTAGGTTTAAGTGTTGGGCTTAGGGTTAGGGTTTATTGTTAAGGTTAGCATTAAATATTAGGGTTAGGGTCAGGGTTAAATGCTTGGGTGCGGGTAATGGTTAGGGTCAGGGTTAAGGTTCACGGATAGGGTTAGTGTTAAGGGTTACGGGTAGGTTTAGGGTTCAGGGTTAGTGTTAGCATTAGGGCTTAAGGTTAGGATTAGGCGGTAGGTTAGATTTAGGGTTAGATGTAGGCGTTAGGGTAAGGGCTAGCGTTAGGGTTAAGAGATAGGGTTAGGTTTAATGCTTAGGATTAGGGTTAGGGTTTGGGGTTAAAGTAAGTGTTAGGGGTTAAGTGTAAGGATCCAAGGTTAGGGTTATTTTTAGCTGTAGTGTTAGGGTTAGGGATAAGGGATCCCATTAGCATTAAGGTTTTTCTTCCTGTAGGGTTAAGGGTTAGGCTTAGAGTTAAAGGTTAAGGTTAGGGTCAGGGTTAAGATTTAGGGTGAGGGTTAACGGTTAAGGTAAAGGTTAAGCGTTAGGGTTAGGGATTAGTGATTAGAGTTTTTGGTTAGTGTTAGGGTTAGTGGTTAGGAGTTAGTGTTTTATGAAGGGGTATGGTTAGAATTAGGATTGGGGTTAGAGTTAGGGTGAGGTATAGGGGTTAGGTTTCGGGGTTAGTTTTAGGGTAAAAGGATAGGATTAGGGTTACGGGTTGGGCTTAGGTTTAGGGTTAAAGTTTACTGCTTGGGTTAGGGATAGGGTTCAGGGTTAGCTTTAGGGGTTCTGGTTAGGGTTAGGTGTTAGGTTAGTGTCAGGGTTAGGTCTAGTCGTGAGGGTAAGGTTTAGGGTTAGCTTTAAGAGCTAGGGTTAGGTTTAATGGTTAGGATTAGGATTAGGGTTAAGGGTTAGGGTAAGGCTAGGGGTTAGGGTGAAGGGTTAGGGTCAAGGGTTAGGGTTTTTGTTAGGCATAGCGTTGGGGTTAGAAGTAAGGGTTACTGTCAGTGTTAGGGTTGTAGTTAGGGTTACGGTTAGGGTTAGCGGTTTAGAATTAGGGTTAGGGATTAGGTGTCACAGTGATGACTAGGAAATAGGGTTAGAATTATGGGATATGGGTTGTTCTCAGGAAATGGGTTATGCATTAACGTTAGGATAAGAGGTTAAAGTTAGGCGCACGGTGAGGTTTACGTGTTAAGGGGAGAAATAGGAACAGGGTTGGGTGTTATGTTCAGGGTTAGGGTTATCTGTTAAAGGTATTGTTTATGCTTAGCGCACGGGCCCTGTCTGCATTAGGCGGGCGGGGGGAGTTTAGGGGGCTGGGATTGTACCCGGGAACCCACTCTATCATACTCTGGGTATGGGCCCGTGGGTTTCATGCAGGACACAGTGGTAGAGCCTCCTTTCACGCATGGCATGGGAGGATTGCAGGCTTTCTAAACTCTAAGAAAGCAAGAAGTCTGAGAATTCGATTTAGGGTTAGGATTATGGTTAGGGTTAAGGATGAAGTTTAGTGTTAGGGTGAGGGCTTAGGTTTAGGGATTAGGGTTAGGGTTAAAGGTTACTCTTAGTTTTAATGGCTACACTTTGGTTTAGGGTTGAGGTTTCCGGTTAGGGTTAAGATGAGGGGTTAGGGTTTGGTACAGGGTTAGGGTTAAGTGTTAGGTTTAGGGTTGAAGATTAGGATTAGGGTTAGGATTAAAGGTTAGCATGAGAGTTAACGCTTAAGGTTAAGGTTAAGAGTTAGGGTTTAGGGTTAGGGTTAGGGTTAGGGTTAGTTTTAGGGTTAGAGTTATGTGCTATGGTTTGTGTTAGAGGTTAGGGTTAGGTTTACTGGTCACGGTTAGGGTTACGTTTAGGGGGTAGTATTAGGGTTAGGGTTAGGGTTAAGGGATAGGATTAGGGATAAGTGTTGGGCTTAGGGTTAGGGTTTAGTGTTAGGTTTATCATTAAGGATTAGGGTTAGAATCAGGGTTAAATGCTTGGGTGCGGGTAATGTTTAGGGTCAGGGTTAAGGTTCACGGATAGGGTTAGTGTTAAGGGTTACGGGTAGGTTTAGGGTTCAGGGTTAGTGTTAGCATTAGGGCTTAAGGTTATGATTAGGCGGTAGGTTAGATTTAGGGTTAGATCTAGGCGTTAGGGTAAGGGCTAGCGTTAGGGTTAAGAGATAGGGTTAGGTTTAATGCTTAGGATTAGGGTTAGGGTTTGGGGTTAAAGTAAGTGTTAGGGGTTAGGTTTAAGGATCCAAGGTTAGGGTTATTTTTAGCTGTAGTGTTAGGGTTAGGGATAAGGGATCCCATTAGCATTAAGGGTCTTCCTTACTGTAGGGTTAAGGGTTAGGCTTAGAGTTAAAGGTTAAGGTTAGGGTCAGTGTTAAGATTTAGGGGGAGGGTTAACAGTTAGGGTAAAGGTTAAGCGTTAGGGTTAGGGATTAGTGATTAGGGTTTTTGGTTAGTGTTAGGGTTAGCGGTTAGGAGTTAGTGTTTTATGAAGGGGTATGGTTAGAATTAGGATTGGGGTTAGAGTTAGGGTGAGGTATAGGGGTTAGGTTTCGGGGTTAGTTTTAGGGTAAAAGGATAGGATTAGGGTTACGGGTTGGGCTTAGGTTTAGGGTTAAAGTTTACTGCTGGGGTTAGGGATAGGGTTCAGGGTTAGCTTTAGGGGTTCTGGTTAGGGTTAGGTGTTAGGTTAGTGTCAGGGTTAGGTCTAGTCGTGAGGGTAAGGTTTAGGGTTAGCTTTAAGAGCTAGGGTTAGGTTTAATGGTTAGGATTAGGATTATGGTTGAGGGTTAGGGTAAGGCTTAGGGGTTAGGGTAAAGGGTTAGGGTCAAGGGTTAGGGTTTTTGTTAGGCATAGCGTTGGGGTTAGAAGTAAGGGTTACTGTCAGTGTTAGGGTTGTAGGTAGGGTTACGGTTAGGGTTAGCGGTTTAGAATTAGGGTTAGGGATTAGGTGTCACAGTGATGACTAGGAGATAACGTTAGAATTATGGGATAGGGATTGTTCTCAGGAAATGGGTTTTGCATTAACGTTAGGATAAGAGGTTAAAGTTAGGCGCACGGTGAGGTATACGTGTTAAGGGGAGAAATAGGAACAGGGTTGGGTGTTATGTTCAGGGTTAGGGTTATCTGTTAAAGGTATTGTTTATGCTTAGCGCACGGGCCCTGTCTGCATTAGGCGGGCGGGGGGAGTTTAGGGGGCTGGGATTGAACCCGAGAACCCACTCTATCATACTCTGGGTATGGGCCCATGGGTTTCATGCAGGACACAGTGGTAGAGCCTCCTTTCACGCATGGCATGGGAGGATTGCAGGCTTTCTAAACCCTAAGAAAGCAAGAAGTCTGAGAATTAGATTTAGGGTTAGATTATGGTTAAGGATAAGGATGAAGTTTAGTGTTAGGGTGAGGGCTTAGGGTTAGGGATTAGGGTTAGGGTTAAAGGTTACTCTTAGGTTTAACGGTTACACTTTGGTTTAGGGTTGAGGTTTACGGTTAGGGTTAAGATGAGGGGTTAGGGTTTGGTACAGGGTTAGGGTTAAGTGTTAGGTTTAGGGTTGAAGATTAGGATTAGGGTTAGGATTAAAGGTTAGCGTGAGAGTTAATGCTTAGTGTTAAGGTTAAGAGTTAGGGTTTAGGGTTAGGGTTAGGGTTAGGGTTAGTTTTAGGGTTAGAGTTATGTGCTATGGTTTGTGTTAGAGGTTAGGGTTAGGTTTACTGGTCACGGTTAGGGTTACGTTTAGGGGGTAGCATTAGGGTTAGGGTTAGGGTTAAGGGATAGGATTAGGGTTAAGTGTTGGGCTTAGGGTTAGGATTTAGTGTTAGCGTTATCATTAAGGATTAGGGTTAGAATCAGGGTTAGGGTTAGGGTTAGGGTTAAGGGATAGGATTAGGGTTAAGTGTTGGGCTTAGGGTTAGGGTTTAGTGTTAAGGTTAGCATTAAGGATTAGGGTTAGGGTCAGGGTTAAATGCTTGGGTGCGGGTAATGGTTAGGGTCAGGGTTTAGGTTCACGGATAGGGTTAGTGGTAAGGATTACGGGTGGTTTTAGGGTTCAGAGTTAGTGTTAGCATTAGGGCTTAAGGTTAGGATTAGGCGGTAGGTTAGATTTAGGGTTAGATCTAGGCGTTAGGGTAAGGGCTAGCGTTAGGGTTAAGAGATAGGGTTAGGTGTAAAGCTTAGGATTAGCTTTAGGGTTTGGGGTTAAAGTAAGTGTTAGGGGTTAGGTTTAAGGATCCAAGGTTAGGGTAATTTTTAGCTGTAGTGTTAGGGTTAGGGATAAGGGATCCCATTAGCATTAAGGGTCTTCCTTACTGTAGGGTTAAGGTTTAGGCTTAGAGTTAAAGGTTAAGGTTAGGGTCACTGTTAAGATTTAGGGTGAGGGTTAACGGTTAAGGTAAAGGTTAAGCGTTAGGGTTAGTGATTAGTGATTAGGGTTTTTGGTTAGTGTTAGGGTTAGCGGTTAGGAGTTAGTGTTTTATGAAGGGGTATGGTTAGAATTAGGATTGGGGTTAGAGTTAGGGTGAGGTATAGGGGTTAGGTTTCGGGGTTAGTTTTAGGGTAAAAGGATAGGATTAGGGTTACGGGTTGGGCTTAGGTTTAGGGTTAAAGTTTACTGCTTGGGTTAGGGATAGGGTTCAGGGTTAGCTTTAGGGGTTCTGGTTAGGGTTAGGTGTTAGGTTAGTGTCAGGGTTAGGTCTAGTCGTGAGGGTAAGGTTTAGGGTTAGCTTTAAGAGCTAGGGTTAGGTTTAATGGTTAGGATTAGGATTAGGGTTAAGGGTTAGGGTAAGGCTAGGGGTTAGGGTGAAGGGTTAGGGTCAAGGGTTAGGGTTTTTGTTAGGCATAGCGTTGGGGTTAGAAGTAAGGGTTACTGTCAGTGTTAGGGTTGTAGTTAGGGTTACGGTTAGGGTTAGCGGTTTAGAATTAGGGTTAGGGATTAGGTGTCACAGTGATGACTAGGAAATAGGGTTAGAATTATGGGATATGGGTTGTTCTCAGGAAATGGGTTATGCATTAACGTTAGGATAAGAGGTTAAAGTTAGGCGCACGGTGAGGTTTACGTGTTAAGGGGAGAAATAGGAACAGGGTTGGGTGTTATGTTCAGGGTTAGGGTTATCTGTTAAAGGTATTGTTTATGCTTAGCGCACGGGCCCTGTCTGCATTAGGCGGGCGGGGGGAGTTTAGGGGGCTGGGATTGTACCCGGGAACCCACTCTATCATACTCTGGGTATGGGCCCGTGGGTTTCATGCAGGACACAGTGGTAGAGCCTCCTTTCACGCATGGCATGGGAGGATTGCAGGCTTTCTAAACTCTAAGAAAGCAAGAAGTCTGAGAATTCGATTTAGGGTTAGGATTATGGTTAGGGTTAAGGATGAAGTTTAGTGTTAGGGTGAGGGCTTAGGTTTAGGGATTAGGGTTAGGGTTAAAGGTTACTCTTAGTTTTAATGGCTACACTTTGGTTTAGGGTTGAGGTTTCCGGTTAGGGTTAAGATGAGGGGTTAGGGTTTGGTACAGGGTTAGGGTTAAGTGTTAGGTTTAGGGTTGAAGATTAGGATTAGGGTTAGGATTAAAGGTTAGCATGAGAGTTAACGCTTAAGGTTAAGGTTAAGAGTTAGGGTTTAGGGTTAGGGTTAGGGTTAGGGTTAGTTTTAGGGTTAGAGTTATGTGCTATGGTTTGTGTTAGAGGTTAGGGTTAGGTTTACTGGTCACGGTTAGGGTTACGTTTAGGGGGTAGTATTAGGGTTAGGGTTAGGGTTAAGGGATAGGATTAGGGATAAGTGTTGGGCTTAGGGTTAGGGTTTAGTGTTAGGTTTATCATTAAGGATTAGGGTTAGAATCAGGGTTAAATGCTTGGGTGCGGGTAATGTTTAGGGTCAGGGTTAAGGTTCACGGATAGGGTTAGTGTTAAGGGTTACGGGTAGGTTTAGGGTTCAGGGTTAGTGTTAGCATTAGGGCTTAAGGTTATGATTAGGCGGTAGGTTAGATTTAGGGTTAGATCTAGGCGTTAGGGTAAGGGCTAGCGTTAGGGTTAAGAGATAGGGTTAGGTTTAATGCTTAGGATTAGGGTTAGGGTTTGGGGTTAAAGTAAGTGTTAGGGGTTAGGTTTAAGGATCCAAGGTTAGGGTTATTTTTAGCTGTAGTGTTAGGGTTAGGGATAAGGGATCCCATTAGCATTAAGGGTCTTCCTTACTGTAGGGTTAAGGGTTAGGCTTAGAGTTAAAGGTTAAGGTTAGGGTCAGTGTTAAGATTTAGGGGGAGGGTTAACAGTTAGGGTAAAGGTTAAGCGTTAGGGTTAGGGATTAGTGATTAGGGTTTTTGGTTAGTGTTAGGGTTAGCGGTTAGGAGTTAGTGTTTTATGAAGGGGTATGGTTAGAATTAGGATTGGGGTTAGAGTTAGGGTGAGGTATAGGGGTTAGGTTTCGGGGTTAGTTTTAGGGTAAAAGGATAGGATTAGGGTTACGGGTTGGGCTTAGGTTTAGGGTTAAAGTTTACTGCTGGGGTTAGGGATAGGGTTCAGGGTTAGCTTTAGGGGTTCTGGTTAGGGTTAGGTGTTAGGTTAGTGTCAGGGTTAGGTCTAGTCGTGAGGGTAAGGTTTAGGGTTAGCTTTAAGAGCTAGGGTTAGGTTTAATGGTTAGGATTAGGATTATGGTTGAGGGTTAGGGTAAGGCTTAGGGGTTAGGGTAAAGGGTTAGGGTCAAGGGTTAGGGTTTTTGTTAGGCATAGCGTTGGGGTTAGAAGTAAGGGTTACTGTCAGTGTTAGGGTTGTAGGTAGGGTTACGGTTAGGGTTAGCGGTTTAGAATTAGGGTTAGGGATTAGGTGTCACAGTGATGACTAGGAGATAACGTTAGAATTATGGGATAGGGATTGTTCTCAGGAAATGGGTTTTGCATTAACGTTAGGATAAGAGGTTAAAGTTAGGCGCACGGTGAGGTATACGTGTTAAGGGGAGAAATAGGAACAGGGTTGGGTGTTATGTTCAGGGTTAGGGTTATCTGTTAAAGGTATTGTTTATGCTTAGCGCACGGGCCCTGTCTGCATTAGGCGGGCGGGGGGAGTTTAGGGGGCTGGGATTGAACCCGAGAACCCACTCTATCATACTCTGGGTATGGGCCCATGGGTTTCATGCAGGACACAGTGGTAGAGCCTCCTTTCACGCATGGCATGGGAGGATTGCAGGCTTTCTAAACCCTAAGAAAGCAAGAAGTCTGAGAATTAGATTTAGGGTTAGATTATGGTTAAGGATAAGGATGAAGTTTAGTGTTAGGGTGAGGGCTTAGGGTTAGGGATTAGGGTTAGGGTTAAAGGTTACTCTTAGGTTTAACGGTTACACTTTGGTTTAGGGTTGAGGTTTACGGTTAGGGTTAAGATGAGGGGTTAGGGTTTGGTACAGGGTTAGGGTTAAGTGTTAGGTTTAGGGTTGAAGATTAGGATTAGGGTTAGGATTAAAGGTTAGCGTGAGAGTTAATGCTTAGTGTTAAGGTTAAGAGTTAGGGTTTAGGGTTAGGGTTAGGGTTAGGGTTAGTTTTAGGGTTAGAGTTATGTGCTATGGTTTGTGTTAGAGGTTAGGGTTAGGTTTACTGGTCACGGTTAGGGTTACGTTTAGGGGGTAGCATTAGGGTTAGGGTTAGGGTTAAGGGATAGGATTAGGGTTAAGTGTTGGGCTTAGGGTTAGGATTTAGTGTTAGCGTTATCATTAAGGATTAGGGTTAGAATCAGGGTTAGGGTTAGGGTTAGGGTTAAGGGATAGGATTAGGGTTAAGTGTTGGGCTTAGGGTTAGGGTTTAGTGTTAAGGTTAGCATTAAGGATTAGGGTTAGGGTCAGGGTTAAATGCTTGGGTGCGGGTAATGGTTAGGGTCAGGGTTTAGGTTCACGGATAGGGTTAGTGGTAAGGATTACGGGTGGTTTTAGGGTTCAGAGTTAGTGTTAGCATTAGGGCTTAAGGTTAGGATTAGGCGGTAGGTTAGATTTAGGGTTAGATCTAGGCGTTAGGGTAAGGGCTAGCGTTAGGGTTAAGAGATAGGGTTAGGTGTAAAGCTTAGGATTAGCTTTAGGGTTTGGGGTTAAAGTAAGTGTTAGGGGTTAGGTTTAAGGATCCAAGGTTAGGGTAATTTTTAGCTGTAGTGTTAGGGTTAGGGATAAGGGATCCCATTAGCATTAAGGGTCTTCCTTACTGTAGGGTTAAGGTTTAGGCTTAGAGTTAAAGGTTAAGGTTAGGGTCACTGTTAAGATTTAGGGTGAGGGTTAACGGTTAAGGTAAAGGTTAAGCGTTAGGGTTAGTGATTAGTGATTAGGGTTTTTGGTTAGTGTTAGGGTTAGCGGTTAGGAGTTAGTGTTTTATGAAGGGGTATGGTTAGAATTAGGATTGGGGTTAGAGTTAGGGTGAGCTATAGGGGTTAGGTTTAGGGGTTAGTTTTAGGGTAAAAGGATAGGATTAGGGTTACGGGTTGGGCTTAGGTTTAGGGTTAAAGTTTACTGCTGGAGTTAGGGATAGGGTTCAGGGTTAGCTTTAGGGGTTCTGGTTAGGGTAAGGTGTTAGGTTAGTGTCAGGGTTAGGTCTAGTCGTGAGGGTAAGGTTTAGGGTTAGCTTTAAGAGCTAGGGTTAGGTTTAATGGTTAGGATTAGGATTAGGGTTAAGGGTTAGGGTTAGCATTAAGGATTAGGGTTAGGGCAGGGTTAAATGCTTGGGTGCTTGTAATGGTTAGGGTCAGGGTTAAGGTTCACGGATAGTGTTAGTGTTAAGGGTTACGGGTAGGTTTAGGGTTCAGGGTTAGTGTTAGCATTAGGGCTTAATGTTAGGATTAGGCGGTAGGTTAGATTTAGGGTTAGATCTAGGCGTTAGGGTAAGGGCTAGCGTTAGGGTTAAGAGATAGGGTTAGGTTTAATGCTTAGGATTAGGGTTAGGGTTTGGGGTTAAAGTAAGTGTTAGGGGTTAGGTTTAAGGATCCAAGGTTAGGGTTATTTTTAGCTGTAGTGTTAGGGTTAGGGATAAGGGATCCCATTAGGATTAAGGGTCTTCCTTACTGTAGGGTTAAGGGTTAGGCTTAGAGTTAAAGGTTAAGGTTAGGGTCAGTGTTAAGATTTAGGGTAAGGGTTAACGGTCAGGGTAAAGGTTAAGCGTTAGGGTTAGGGATTAGTGATTAGGGTTTTTGGTTAGTGTTAGGGTTAGCGGTTAGAAGTTAGTGTTTTATGAAGGGGTATGGTTAGAATTAGGATTGGGTTTAGAGTTAGGGTGAGGTATAGGGGTTAGGTTAGGGGTTAGTTTTAGGGTAAAAGGATAGGATTAGGGTTACGGGTTGGGCTTAGGTTTAGGGTTAAAGTTTACTGCTAGGGTTAGGGATAGGGTTCAGGGTTAGCTTTAGGGGTTCTGGTTAGGGTTAGGTGTTAGGTTAGTGTCAGGGTTAGGTCTAGTCGTGAGGGTAAGGTTTAGGGTTAGCTTTAAGAGCTAGGGTTAGGTTTAATGGTTAGGATTAGGATTCGGGTTAAGGGTTAGGGTAAGGCTTAGGGGTTAGGGTGAAGGGTTAGGGTCAAGGGTTAGGGTTTTTGTTAGGCATAGCGTTGGGGTTAGAAGTAAGGGTTACTGTCAGTGTTAGGGTTGTAGGTAGGGTTAGGTTAGGGTTAGCGGTTTAGAATTAGGGTTGGGGATTAGGTGTCACAGTGATGACTAGGAGATAGGGTTAGAATTATGGGATAGGGGTTGTTCTCAGGAAATGGGTTATGCATTAACGTTAGGATAAGAGGTTAAAGTTAGGCGCACGGTGAGGTTTACGTGTTAAGGGGAGAAATAGGAACAGGGTTGGGTGTTATGTTCAGGATTAGGGTTATCTGTTAAAGGTATTGTTTATGTTTAGCGCACAGGCCCTGTCTGCATTAGGCAGGCGGGGGGAGTTCAGGGGGCTGGGATTGTACCCGGGAACCCACTCTATCATACTCTGGGTATGGGCCCGTGGGTTTCATGCAGGACACAGTGGTAGAGCCTCCTTTCACGCATGGCATGGGAGGATTGCAGGCTTTCTAAACTCTAAGAAAGCAAGAAATCTGAGAATTAGATTTAGGGTTAGGATTCTGGTTAGGGTTAAGGATGAAGTTTAGTGTTAGGGTGAGGGCTTAGGGTTAGGGATTAGGGTTAGGGTTAAAGGTTACTCTTAGTTTTAACGGTTACACTTTGGTTTAGGGTTGAGGTTTCCGGTTAGGGTTAAGATGAGGGGTTAGGGTTTGGTACAGGGTTAGGGTTAAGTGTTAGGTTTAGGGTTGAAGATTAGGATTAGGGTTAGGATTAAAGGTTAGCGTGAGAGTTAACGCTTAGGGTTAAGGTTAAGAGTTAGGGTTTAGGGTTAGGGTTAGTGTTAGGGTTAGGGTTAGTTTTAGGGTTAGAGTTATGTGCTATGGTTTGTGTTAGAGGTTAGGGTTAGGTTTACTGGTCACGGATAGGGTTGCGTTTAGGGTGTAGCATTAGGGTTAGGGTTAGGTTTAGGGTTAACGGATAGGATTAGGGTTAAGTGTTGGGCTTAGGGTTAGGGTTTAGTGTTAGGTTTATCATTAAGGTTTAGGGTTAGAATCAGGGTTAAATGCTTGGGTGCGGGTAATGGTTAGGGTCAGGGTTAAGGTTCACGGATAGGGTTAGTGTTAAGGGTTACGGGTAGGTTTAGGGTTCAGGGTTAGTGTTAGCATTAGGGCTTAAGGTTAGGATTAGGCGGTAGGTTAGATTTAGGGTTAGATCTAGGCGTTAGGGTAAGGGCTAGCGTTAGGTTTAAGAGATAGGGTTAGGTTTAATGCTTAGTATTAGGGTTAGGGTTTGGGGTTAAAGTAAGTGTTAGGGGTTAGGTTTAAGGATCCAAGGTTAGGGTTATTTTTAGCTGTAGTGTTAGGGTTAGGGATAAGGGATCCCATTAGCATTAAGGGTCTTCCTTACTGTAGGGTTAAGGGTTAGGCTTAGAGTGAAAGGTTAAGGTTAGGGTCAGTGTTAAGATTTAGGGTGAGGGTTAACAGTTAGGGTAAAGGTTAAGCGTTAGGGTTAGGGATTAGTGATTAGGGTTTTTGGTTAGTGTTAGGGTTAGCGGTTAGGAGTTAGTGTTTTATGAAGGGGTATGGTTAGAATTAGGATTGGGGTTAGAGTTAGGGTGAGGTATAGGGGTTAGGTTTAGGGGTTAGTTTTAGGGTAAAAGGATAGGATTAGGGTTACGGGTTGGGCTTAGGTTTAGGGTTAAAGTTTACCGCTGGGGTTAGGGATAGGGTTCAGGGTTAGCTTTAGGGGTTCTGGTTAGGGTTAGGTGTTAGGTTAGTGTCAGGGTTAGGTCTAGTCGTGAGGGTAAGGTTTAGGGTTAGCTTTAAGAGCTAGGGTTAGGTTTAATGGTTAGGATTAGGATTAGGGTTAAGGGTTAGGGTAAGGCTTAGGGGTTAGGGTGAAGGGTTAGGGTGAAGGGTTAGGGTTTCTGCTAGGCATAGCGTTGGGGTTAGAAGTAAGGGTTACTGTCAGTGTTAGGGTTGTAGGTAGGGTTACGGTTAGGGTTAGCGGTTTAGAATTAGGGTTAGGGATTAGGTGTCACAGTGATGACTAGGAGATAGGGTTAGAATTATGGGATAGGGGTTGTTCTCAGGAAATGGGTTATGCATTAACGTTAGGATAAGAGGTTAAAGTTAGGCGCACGGTGAGGTTTACGTGTTAAGGGGAGAAATAGGAACAGGGTTGGGTGTTATGTTCAGGGTTAGGGTTATCTGTTAAAGGTATTGTTTATGCTTAGCGCACGGGCCCTGTCTGCATTAGGCGGGCGGGGGGAGTTTAGGGGGCTGGAATTGTACCCGGGAACCCACTCTATCATACTCTGGGTATGGGCCCGTGGGTTACATGCAGGACACAGTGGTAGAGCCTCCTTTCACGCATGGCATGGGAGGATTGCAGGCTTTCTAAACTCTAAGAAAGCAAGAAGTCTGAGAATTAGATTTAGGGTTAGGATTATGGTTAGGGTTAAGGATGAAGTTTAGTGTTAGGGTGAGGGCTTAGGGTTAGGGATTAGGGTTAGGGTTAAAGGTTACTCTTAGGTTTAGCGGTTACACTTTGGTTTAGAGTTGAGGTTTACGGTTAGGGTTAAGATGAGGGGTTAGGGTTTGGTACAGGGTTAGGGTTAAGTGTTTTATTTAGGGTTGAAGATTAGGATTAGGGTTAGGATTAAAGGTTAGCGTGAGAGTTAACGCTTAGGGTTAAGGTTAAGAGTTAGGATGTAGGGTTAGGGTTAGGGTTAGGGTTAGTTTTAGGGTTAGAGTTATGTGCTATGGTTTGTGTTAGAGGTTAGGGTTAGGTTTACTGGTCACGGTTAGGGTTACGTTTAGGGGGTAGCATTAGGGTTAGGGTTAGGGTTAAGGGATAGGATTAGGGATAAGTGTTGGGCTTAGGGTTAGGGTTTAGTGTTAGGGTTAGCATTAAGGATTAGGGTTAGAGTCAGGGTTAAATGCTTGGGTGCGGGTAATGGTTAGGGTCAGGGTTAAGGTTCACGGATAGGGTTAGTGTTAAGGGTTACGGGTAGGTTTAGGGTTCAGGGTTAGTGTTAGCATTAGGGCTTAAGGTTAGGATTAGGCGGTAGGTTAGATTTAGGGTTAGATCTAGGCGTTAGTGTAAGGGCTAGCGTTAGGGTTAAGAGATAGGGTTAGGTTTAATGCTTAGGATTAGGGTTAGGGTTTGGGGTTAGCGCAAGTGTTAGGGGTTAGGTTTAAGGATCCAAGGTTAGGGTTATTTTTAGCTGTAGTGTTAGGGTTAGGGATAAGGGATCCCATTAGCATTAAGGGTCTTCCTTACTGTAGGGTTAAGGGTTAGGCTTAGAGTTAAAGGTTAAGGTTAGGGTCAGTGTTAAGATTTAGGGTGAGGGTTAACGCTTAGGGTAAAGGTTAAGCGTTAGGGTTAGGGATTAGTGATTAGGGTTTTTGGTTAGTGTTAGGGTTAGCGGTTAGGAGTTAGTGTTTTGTGAAGGGGTATAGTTAGAATTAGGATTGGGGTTAGAGTTAGGGTGAGGTATAGGGGTTAGGTTTAGGGGTTAGTTTTAGGGTAAAAGGATAGGATTAGGGTTACGGGTTGGGCTGAGGTTTAGGGTTAAAGTTTACTGCTTGGGATAGGGATAGGGATCAGGGTTAGCTTTAGGGGTTCTGGTTAGGGTTAGGTGTTAGGTTAGTGTCAGGGTTAGGTCTAGTCGTGAGGGTAAGGTTTAGGGTTAGCTTTAAGAGCTAGGGTTAGGTTTAATGGTTAGGATTAGGATTAGGGTTAAGGGTTAGGGTAAGGCTTAGGGGTTAGGGTGAAGGGTTAGGTTCAAGGGTTAGAGTTTCTGTTAGGCATAGCGTTGGGGTTAGAAGTAAGGGTTACTGTCAGTGTTAGGGTTGTAGGTAGGGTTACGGTTAGGGTTAGTGGTTTAGAATTAGGGTTAGGGATTAGGTGTCACAGTGATGACTAGGAGATAGGGTTAGAATTATGGGATAGGGGTTGTTCTCAGGAAATGGGTTATGCATTAACGTTAGGATAAGAGGTTAAAGTTAGGCGCACGGTGAGGTTTACGAGTTAAGGGGAGAAATAGGATCAGGGTTGGGTGTTATGTTCAGGGTTAGGGTTATCTGTTAAAGGTATTGTTTATGCTTAGCGCACGGGCCCTGTCTGCATTAGGCGGGTGGGAGGAGTTTAGGGGGCTGGGATTGTACCCGGGAACCCACTCTATCATACTCTGGGTATGGGCCCATGGGTTTCATGCAGGACACAGGGGTAGAGCCTCCTTTCACGCATGGCATGGGAGGATTGCAGGCTTTCTAAACTCTAAGAAAGCAAGAAGTCTGAGAATTAGATTTTGGGTTAGGATTCTGGTTAGGATTAAGGATGAAGTTTAGTGTTAGGGTGAGGGCTTAGGGTTAGGGATTAGGGTTAGGTTAAAGGGTACTCTTAGGTTTAACGGTTACACTTTGGTTTAGGGTTGAGGTTTACGGTTAGGGTTAAATGAGGGGTTAGGGTTTGGTACAGGGTTAGGGTTAAGTGTTAGGTTTAGGGTTGAAGATTAGGATTAGGGTTAGGATTAAAGGTTAGCGTGAGAGTTAACGCTTAGGGTTAAGGTTAAGAGTTAGGGTTTAGGGTTTAGGGTTAGGGTTAGGGTTAGTTTTAGGGTTAGAGTTATGTGCTATGGTTTGTGTTAGAGGTTAGGGTTAGGTTTACTGGTCACGGTTAGGGTTACGTTTAGGGGTTAGCATTAGGGTTAGGGTTAGGTTTAGGGTTAACGGATAGGATTAGGGTTAAGTGTTGGGCTTAGGGTTAGGGTTTAGTGTTAGGTTTATCATTAAGGATTAGGGTTAGAATCAGGGTTAAATGCTTGGGTGCGGGTAATGGTTAGGGTCAGGGTTAAGGTTCACGGATAGGGTTAGTGTTAAGGGTTACGGGTAGGTTTAGGGTTCAGGGTTAGTGTTAGCATTATGGCTTAAGGTTAGGATTAGGCGGTAGGTTAGATTTAGGGTTAGATCTAGGCGTTAGGGTAAGGGCTAGCGTTAGGTTTAAGAGATAGGGTTAGGTTTAATGCTTAGGATTAGGGTTAGGTTTTGGGGTTAAAGTAAGTGTTAGGGGTTAGGTTTAAGGATCCAAGGTTAGGGTTATTTTTAGCTGTAGTGTTAGGGTTAGGGATAAGGGATCCCATTAGCATTAAGGGTCTTCCTTACTGTAGGGTTAAGGGTTAGGCTTAGAGTGAAAGGTTAAGGTTAGGGTCAGTGTTAAGATTTAGGGTGAGGGTTAACAGTTAGGGTTAAGGTTAAGCGTTAGGGTTGGGGATTAGTGATTTGGGTTTTTGGTTAGTGTTAGGGTTAGCGGTTAGGAGTTAGTGTTTTATGAAGGGGTATGGTTAGAATTAGGATTGGGGTTAGAGTTAGGGTGAGGTATAGGGGTTAGGTTTAGGGGTTAGTTTCAGGGTAAAAGGATAGGATTAGGGTTACGGGTTGGGCTTAGGTTTAGGGTTAAAGTTTACTGCTGGAGTTAGGGATAGGGTTCAGGGTTAGCTTTAGGGGTTCTGGTTAGGGTTAGGTGTTAGGTTAGTGTCAGGGTTAGGTCTAGTCGTGAGGGTAAGGTTTAGGGTTAGCTTTAAGAGCTAGGGTTATGTTTAATGGTTAGGATTAGGATTAGGGTTAAGGGTTAGGGTAAGGCTTAGGGGTTAGGGTGAAGGGTTAGGGTCAAGGGTTAGGGTTTTTGCTAGGCATAGCGTTGGGGTTAGAAGTAAGGGTTACTGTCAGTGTTAGGGTTGTAGGTAGGGTTACGGTTAGGGTTAGCGGTTTAGAATTAGGGTTAGGGATTAGGTGTCACAGTGATGACTAGGAGATAGGGTTAGAATTATGGGATAGGGGTTGTTCTCAGGAAATGGGTTATGCATTAACGTTAGGATAAGAGGTTAAAGTTAGGCGCACGGTGAGGTTTACGTGTTAAGGGGAGAAATAGGAACAGGGTTGGGTGTTATGTTCAGGGTTAGGGTTATCTGTTAAAGGTATTGTTTATGCTTAGTGCACGGGCCCTGTCTGCATTAGGCGGGCGGGGGGAGTTTAGGGGGCTGGGATTGTACCCGGGAACCCACTCTATCATACTCTGGGTATGGGCCCGTGGGTTTCATGCAGGACACAGTGGTAGAGCCTCCTTTCACGCATGGCATGGGAGGATTGCAGGCTTTCTAAACTCTAAGAAAGCAAGAAGTCTGAGAATTAGATTTAGGGTTAGGATTATGGTTAGGGTTAAGGATGAAGTTTAGTGTTAGGGTGAGGGCTTAGGGTTAGGGATTAGGGTTAGGGTTAAAGGTTACTCTTAGGTTTAGCGGTTACACTTTGGTTTAGAGTTGAGGTTTACGGTTAGGGTTAAGATGAGGGGTTAGGGTTTGGTACAGGGTTAGGGTTAAGTGTTTTATTTAGGGTTGAAGATTAGGATTAGGGTTAGGATTAAAGGTTAGCGTGAGAGTTAACGCTTAGGGTTAAGGTTAAGAGTTAGGATTTAGGGTTAGGGTTAGGGTTAGGGTTAGTTTTAGGGTTAGAGTTATGTGCTATGGTTTGTGTTAGAGGTTAGGGTTAGGTTTACTGGTCACGGTTAGGGTTACGTTTAGGGGGTAGCATTAGGGTTAGGGTTAGGGTTAAGGGATAGGATTAGGGATAAGTGTTGGGCTTAGGGTTAGGGTTTAGTGTTAGGGTTAGCATTAAGGATTAGGGTTAGAGTCAGGGTTAAATGCTTGGGTGCGGGTAATGGTTAGGGTCAGTGTTAAGGTTCACGGATAGGGTTAGTGTTAAGGGTTACGGGTAGGTTTAGGGTTCAGGGTTAGTGTTAGCATTAGGGCTTAAGGTTAGGATTAGGCGGTAGGTTAGATTTAGGGTTAGATCTAGGCGTTAGGGTAAGGGCTAGCGTTAGGTTTAAGAGATAGGGTTAGGTTTAATGCTTAGGATTAGGGTTAGGGTTTGGGGTTAAAGTAAGTGTTAGGGGTTAGGTTTAAGGATCCAAGGTTAGGGTTATTTTTAGCTGTAGTGTTAGGGTTAGGGATTAGGGATCCCATTAGCATTAAGGGTCTTCCTTACTGTAGGGTTAAGGGTTAGGCTTAGAGTTAAAGGTTAAGGTTAGGGTCAGTGTTAAGATTTAGGGTGAGGGTTAACACTTAGGGTAAAGGTTAAGCGTTAGGGTTAGGGATTAGTGATTAGGGTTTTTGGTTAGTGTTAGGGTTAGCGGTTAGGAGTTAGTGTTTTATGAAGGGGTACGGTTAGAATTAGGATTGGGGTTAGAGTTAGGGTGAGGTATAGGGGTTAGGTTTAGGGGTTAGTTTTAGGGTAAAAGGATAGGATTAGGGTTACGGGTTGGGCTGAGGTTTAGGGTTAAAGTTTACTGCTTGGGATAGGGATAGGGATCAGGGTTAGCTTTAGGGGTTCTGGTTAGGGTTAGGTGTTAGGTTAGTGTCAGGGTTAGGTCTAGTCGTGAGGGTAAGGTTTAGGGTTAGCTTTAAGAGCTAGGGTTAGGTTTAATGTTTAGGATTAGGATTAGGGTTAAGGGTTAGGGTAAGGCTTAGGGGTTTGGGTGAAGGGTTAGGATCAAGGGTTAGGGTTTTTGCTAGGCATAGCGTTGGGGTTAGAAGTAAGGGTTACTGTCAGTGTTAGGGTTGTAGGTAGGGTTACGGTTAGGGTTAGCGGTTTAGAATTAGGGTTAGGGATTAGGTGTCACAGTGATGACTAGGAGATAGGGTTAGAATTATGGGATAGGGGTTGTTCTCAGGAAATGGGTTATGCATTAACGTTAGGATAAGAGGTTAAAGTTAGGCGCACGGTGAGGTTTACGTGTTAAGGGGAGAAATAGGAACAGGGTTGGGTGTTATGTTCAGGGTTAGGGTTATCTGTTAAAGGTATTGTTTATGCTTAGCGCACGGGCCCTGTCTGCATTAGGCGGGCGGGGGGAGTTTAGGGGGCTGGGATTGTACCCGGGAACCCACTCTATCATACTCTGGGTATGGGCCCGTGGGTTTCATGCAGGACACAGTGGTAGAGCCTCCTTTCACGCATGGCATGGGAGGATTGCAGGCTTTCTAAACTCTAAGAAAGCAAGAAGTCTGAGAATTAGATTTAGGGTTAGGATTCTGGTTAGGGTTAAGGATGAAGTTTAGTGTTAGGGTGAGGGCTTAGGGTTAGGGATTAGGGTTAGGGTTAAAGGTTACTCTTAGGTTTAGCGGTTACACTTTGGTTTAGGGTTGAGGTTTACGGTTAGGGTTAAGATGAGGGGTTAGGGTTTGGTACAGGGTTAGGGTTAAGTGTTAGGTTTAGGTTTGAAGATTAGGATTAGGGTTAGGATTAAAGGTTAGCGTGAGAGTTAACGCTTAGGGTTAAGGTTAAGAGTTAGGGTTTAGGGTTAGGGTTAGGGTTAGTGTTAGTTTTAGGGTTAGAGTTATGTGCTATGGTTTGTGTTAGAGGTTAGGGTTAGGTTTACTGGTCACGGATAGGGTTACGTTTAGGGGGTAGCATTGGGGTTAGGGTTAAGGTTAAGGGATAGGATTAGGGATAAGTGTTGGGCTTAGGGTTAGGGTTTAGTGTTAGGGTTAGCATTAAGGATTAGGGTTAGGGTCAGGGTTAAATGCTTGGGTGCGGGTAATGGTTAGGGTCAGGGTTAAGGTTCACGGATAGGGTTAGTGTTAAGGGTTACGGGTAGGTTTAGGGTTAAGGGTTAGTGTTAGCATTAGGGCTTAAGGTTAGGATTAGGCGGTAGGTTAGATTTAGGGTTAGATCTAGGCGTTAGGGTAAGGGCTAGCGTTAGGGTTAAGAGATAGGGTTAGGTTTAATGCTTAGGATTAGGGTTAGGGTTTGGGGTTAAAGCAAGTGTTAGGGGTTAGGTTTAAGGATCCAAGGTTAGGGTTATTTTTAGCTGTAGTGTTAGGGTTAGGGATAAGGGATCCCATTAGCATTAAGGGTCATCCTTACTGTAGGGTTAAGGGTTAGGCTTAGAGTTAAAGTTTAAGGTTAGGGTCAGTGTTAACATTTAGGGTGAGGGTTAACCGTTAGGTTAAAGGTTAAGCGTTAGGGTTAGTGATTAGTGATTAGGGTTTTTGGTTAGTGTTAGGGTTAGCGGTTAGGAGTTAGTGTTTTATGAAAGGGTATGGTTAGAATTAGGATTGGGTTTAGAGTTAGGGTGAGGTATAGGGGTTAGGTTTAGGGGTTACTTTTAGGGTAAAAGGATAGGATTAGGGTTACGGGTTGGGCTTAGGTTTAGGGTTAAAGTTTACTGCTAGGGTTAGGGATAGGGTTCAGGGTTAGCTTTAGGGGTTCTGGTTAGGGTTAGGTGTTAGGTTAGTGTCAGGGTTAGGTCTAGTCGTGAGGGTAAGGTTTAGGGTTAGCTTTAAGAGCTAGGGTTAGGTTTAATGGTTAGGATTAGGATTAGGGTTAAGGGTTAGGGTAAGGCTTAGGGGTTAGGGTGAAGGGTTAGGGTCAAGGGTTAGGGTTTTTGTTAGGCATAGCGTTGGGGTTAGAAGTAAGGGTTACTGTCAGTGTCAGGGCTGTAGGTAGGGTTACGGTTAGGGTTAGCGGTTTAGAATTAGGGTTAGGGATTAGGTGTCACAGTGATGACTAGGAGATAGGGTTAGAATTATGGGATAGGGGTTGTTCTCAGGAAATGGGTTATGCATTAACGTTAGGATAAGAGGTTAAAGTTAGGCACACGGTGAGGTTTATGTGTTAAGGGGAGAAATAGGAACAGGGTTGGGTGTTATGTTCAGGGTTAGGGTTATCTGTTAAAGGTATTGTTTATGCTTAGCGCACGGGCCCTGTCTGCATTAGGTGGGCAGGGGGAGTTTAGGAGGCTGGGATTGTACCCGGGAACCCACTCTATCATACTCTGGGTATGGGCCCGTGGGTTACATGCAGGACACAGTGGTAGAGCCTCCTTTCACGAATGGCATGGGAGGATTGCAGGCTTTCTAATCTCTAAGAAAGGAAAAGTCTGAGAATTAGATTTAGGGTTAGGATTCTGGTTAGGGTTAAGGATGAAGTTTAGTGTTAGGGTGAGGGCTTAGGGTTAGGGAATAGGGTTAGGGTTAAAGGTTACTCTTAGGTTTAACGGTTACACTTTGGTTTAGGGTTGAGGTTTACGGTTAGGGTTAAGATGAGGGGTTAGGGTTTGGTACAGGGTTAGGGTTAAGTGTTAGGTTTAGGGTTGAAGATTAGGATTAGGGTTAGGATTAAAGGTTAGCATGAGAGTTAACGCTTAGGGTTAAGGTTAAGAGTTAGGGTTTAGGGTTAGGGTTAGGGTTAGGGTTATTTTTAGGGTTAGAGTTATGTGCTATGGTTTGAGTTAGAGGTTAGGGTTAGGTTTACTGGTCACGGATAGGGTTACGTTTAGGGGGTAGCATTGGGGTTACGGTTAAGGTTAAGGGATAGGATTAGGGATAAGTGTTGGGCTTAGGGTTAGGGTTTAGTGTTAGGGTTAGCATTAAGGATTAGGGTTAGGGTCAGGGTTAAATGCTTGGGTGCGGGTAATGGTTAGGGTCAGGGTTAAGGTTCACGGATAGGGTTAGTGTTAAGGGTTACGGGTAGGTTTAGGGTTCAGGGTTAGTGTTAGCATTAGGGCTTAAGGTTAGGATTAGGCGGTAGGTTATATTTAGGGTTAGATCTAGGCGTTAGGGTAAGGGCTAGCGTTAGGGTTAAGAGATAGGGTTAGGTTTAATGCTTAGGATTAGGGTTAGGTTTTGGGGTTAAAGCAAGTGTTAGGGGTTAGGTTTAAGGATCCAAGGTTAGGGTTAATTTTAGCTGTAGTGTTAGGGTTAGGGATAAGGGATCCCATTAGCATTAAGGGTCATCCTTACTGTAGGGTTAAGGGTTAGGCTTAGAGTTAAAGTTTAAGGTTAGGGTCAGTGTTAACATTTAGGGTGAGGGTTAACCGTTAGGGTAAAGGTTAGCGTTAGGGTTAGTGATTAGTGATTAGAGTTTTTGGTTAGTGTTAGGGTTAGCGGTTAGGAGTTAGTGTTTTATGAAGGGGTATGGTTAGAATTAGGATTGGGGTTAGAGTTAGGGTGAGGTATAGGGGTTAGGTTTAGGGGTTAGTTTTAGGGTAAAAGGATAGGATTAGGGTTACGGGTTGGGCTTAGGTTTAGGGTTAAAGTTTACTGCTAGGGTTAGGGATAGGGTTCAGGGTTAGCTTTAGGGGTTCTGGTTAGGGTTAGGTGTTAGGTTAGTGTCAGGGTTAGGTCTAGTCGTGAGGGTAAGGTTTAGGGTTACCTTTAAGAGCTAGGGTTAGGTTTAATGGTTAGGATTAGGATTAGGGTTAAGGGTTAGGGTAAGGCTTAGGGGTTAGGGTGAAGGGTTAGGGTCAAGGGTTAGGGTTTTTGCTAGGCATAGCGTTGGGTTTAGAAGTAAGGGTTACTGTCAGTGTTAGGGTTGTAGGTAGGGTTACGGTTAGGGTTAGCGGTTTAGAATTAGGGTTAGGGATTAGGTGTCACAGTGATGACTAGGAGATAGGGTTAGAATTATGGGATAGGGGTTGTTCTCAGGAAATGGGTTATGCATTAACGTTAGGATAAGAGGTTAAAGTTAGGCGCACGGTGAGGTTTACGTGTTAAGGGGAGAAATAGGAACAGGGTTGGGTGTTATGTTCAGGGTTAGGGTTATCTGTTAAAGGTATTGTTTATGCTTAGCGCACGGGCCCTGTCTGCATTAGGCGGGCGGGGGGAGTTTAGGGGGCTGGGATTGTACCCGGGAACCCACTCTATCATACTCTGGGTATGGGCCCGTGGGTTTCATGCAGGACACAGTGGTAGAGCCTCCTTTCACGCATGGCATGGGAGGATTGCAGGCTTTCTAAACTCTAAGAAAGAAAGAAGTTGAGAATTAGATTTAGGGTTAGGATTCTGGTTAGGGTTAAGGATGAAGTTTAGTGTTAGGGTGAGGGCTTAGGGTTAGGGATTAGGGTTATGGTTAAAGGTTACTCTTAGGTTTAGCGGTTACACTTTGGTTTAGAGTTGAGGTTTACGGTTAGGGTTAAGATGAGGGGTTAGGGTTTGGTACAGGGTTAGGGTTAAGTGTTTTATTTAGGGTTGAAGATTAGGATTAGGGTTAGGATTAAAGGTTAGCGTGAGAGTTAACGCTTAGGGTTAAGGTTAAGAGTTAGGATTTAGGGTTAGGGTTAGTTTTAGGGTTAGAGTTATGTGCTATGGTTTGTGTTAGAGGTTAGGGTTAGGTTTACTGGTCACGGATAGGGTTACGTTTAGGGGGTAGCATTGGGGTTAGGGTTAAGGTTAAGGGATAGGATTAGGGATAAGTGTTGGGCTTAGGGTTAGGGTTTAGTGTTAGGGTTAGCATTAAGGATTAGGGTTAGGGTCAGGGTTAAATGCTTGGGTGCGGGTAATGGTTAGGGTCAGGGTTAAGGTTCACGGATAGGGTTAGTGTTAAGGGTTACGGGTAGGTTTAGGGTTCAGGGTTAGTGTTAGCATTAGGGCTTAAGGTTAGGATTAGGCGGTAGGTTAGATTTAGGGTTAGATCTAGGCGTTAGGGTAAGGGCTAGCGTTAGGGTTAAGAGATAGGGTTAGGTTTAATGCTTAGGATTAGGGTTAGGGTTTGGGGTTAAAGCAAGTGTTAGGGGTTAGGTTTAAGGATCCAAGGTTAGGGTTATTTTTAGCTGTAGTGTTAGGGTTAGGGATAAGGGATCCCATTAGCATTAAGGGTCATCCTTACTGTAGGGTTAAGGGTTAGGCTTAGAGTTAAAGTTTAAGGTTAGGGTCAGTGTTAACATTTAGGGTGAGGGTTAACCGTTAGGGTAAAGGTTAAGCGTTAGGGTTAGTGATTAGTGATTAGGGTTTTTGGTTAGTGTTAGGGTTAGCGGTTAGGAGTTAGTGTTTTATGAAATGGTATGGTTAGAATTAGGATTGGGTTTAGAGTTAGGGTGAGGTATAGGGGTTAGGTTTAGGGGTTAGTTTTAGGGTAAAAGGATAGGATTAGGGTTACGGGTTGGGCTTAGGTTTAGGGTTAAAGTTTACTGCTAGGGTTAGGGATAGGGTTCAGGGTTAGCGTTAGGGGTCTGGTTAGGGTTAGGTGTTAGGTTAGTGTCAGGGTTAGGTCTAGTCGTGAGGGTAAGGTTTAGGGTTACCTTTAAGAGCTAGGGTTAGGTTTAATGGTTAGGATTAGGATTAGGGTTAAGGGTTAGGGTAAGGCTTAGGGGTTAGGGTGAAGGGTTAGGGTCAAGGGTTAGGGTTTTTGCTAGGCATAGCGTTGGGGTTAGAAGTAAGGGTTACTGTCAGTGTTAGGGTTGTAGGTAGGGTTACGGTTAGGGTTAGCGGTTTAGAATTAGGGTTAGGGATTAGGTGTCACAGTGATGACTAGGAGATAGGGTTAGAATTATGGGATAGGGGTTGTTCTCAGGAAATGGGTTATGCATTAACGTTAGGATAAGAGGTTAAAGTTAGGCGCACGGTGAGGTTTACGTGTTAAGGGGAGAAATAGGAACAGGGTTGGGTGTTATGTTCAGGGTTAGGGTTATCTGTTAAAGGTATTGTTTATGCTTAGCGCACGGGCCCCGTCTGCATTAGGCGGGCGGGGGGAGTTTAGGGGGCTGGGATTGTACCCGGGAACCCACTCTATCATACTCTGGGTATGGGCCCGTGGGTTTCATGCAGGACACAGTGGTAGAGCCTCCTTTCACGCATGGCATGGGAGGATTGCAGGCTTTCTAAACTCTAAGAAAGCAAGAAGTCTGAGAATTAGATTTAGGGTTAGGATTATGGTTAGGGTTAAGGATAAAGTTTAGTGTTAGGGTGAGGGCTTAGGGTTAGGGATTAGGGTTAGGGTTAAAGGTTACTCTTAGGTTTAGCGGTTACACTTTGGTTTAGAGTTGAGGTTTACGGTTAGGGTTAAGATGAGGGGTTAGGGTTTGGTACAGGGTTAGGGTTAAGTGTTTTATTTAGGGTTGAAGATTAGGATTAGGGTTAGGATTAAAGGTTAGCGTGAGAGTTAACGCTTAGGGTTAAGGTTAAGAGTTAGGGTTTAGGGTTAGGGTTAGGGTTAGTGTTAGTTTTAGGGTTAGAGTTATGTGCTATGGTTTGTGTTAGAGGTTAGGGTTAGGTTTACTGGTCACGGTTAGGGTTACGTTTAGGGGGTAGCATTAGGGTTAGTGTTAGGGTTAAGGGATAGGATTAGGGATAAGTGTTGGGCTTAGGGTTAGGGTTTAGTGTTAGGGTTAGCATTAAGGATTAGGGTTAGGGTCAGGGTTAAATGCTTGGGTGCGGGTAATGGTTAGGGTCAGGGTTAAGGTTCACGGATAGGGTTAGTGTTAAGGGTTACGGGTAGATTTAGGGTTCAGGGTTAGTGTTAGCATTAGGGCTTAAGGTTAGGATTAGGCGGTAGGTTAGATTTAGGGTTAGATCTAGGCGTTAGGGTAAGGGCTAGCGTTAGGGTTAAGAGATAGGGTTAGGTTTAATGCTTAGGATTAGGGTTAGGGTTTGGGGTTAAAGTAAGTGTTAGGGGTTGGGTTTAAGGATCCAAGGTTAGGGTTATTTTTAGCTGTAGTGTTAGGGTTAGGGATAAGGGATCCCATTAGCATTAAGGGTCTTCCTTACTGTAGGGTTAAGGGTTAGGCTTAGAGTTAAAGGTTAAGGTTAGGGTCAGTGTTAACATTTAGGGTGATGGTTAACCGTTAGGGTAAAGGTTAAGCGTTAGGGTTAGTGATTAGTGATTAGGGTTTTTGGTTAGTGTTAGGGTTAGCGGTTAGGAGTTAGTGTTTTATGAAGGGGTATGGTTAGAATTAGGATTGGGGTTAGAGTTAGGGTGAGGTATAGGGGTTAGGTTTAGGGGTTACTTTTAGGGTAAAAGGATAGGATTAGGGTTACGGGTTGGGCTTAGGTTTAGGGTTAAAGTTTACTGCTAGGGTTAGGGATAGGGTTCAGGGTTAGCTTTAGGGGTTCTGGTTAGGGTTAGGTGTTAGGTTAGTGTCAGGGTTAGGTCTAGTCGTGAGGGTAAGGTTTAGGGTTAGCTTTAAGAGCTAGGGTTAGGTTTAATGGTTAGGATTAGGATTAGGGTTAAGGGTTAGGGTAAGGCTTAGGGGTTTGGGTGAAGGGTTAGGATCAAGGGTTAGGGTTTTTGCTAGGCATAGCGTTGGGGTTAGAAGTAAGGGTTACTGTAAGTGTTAGGGTTGTAGGTAGGGTTACGGTTAGGGTTAGCAGTTTAGAATTAGGGTTAGGGATTAGGTGTCACAGTGATGACTAGGAGATAGGGTTAGAATTATGGGATAGGGGTTGTTCTCAGGAAATGGGTTATGCATTAACGTTAGGATAAGAGGTTAAAGTTAGGCGCACGGTGAGGTTTACGTGTTAAGGGGAGAAATAGGAACAGGGTTGGGTGTTATGTTCAGGGTTAGGGTTATCTGTTAAAGGTATTGTTTATGCTTAGCGCACCGGCCCTGTCTGCATTAGGCGGGTGGGGGGAGTTTAGGGGGCTGGGATTGTACCCGGGAACCCACTCTATCATACTCTGGGTATGGGCCCGTGGGTTTCATGCAGGACACAGTGGTAGAGCCTCCTTTCACGCATGGCATGGGAGGATTGCAGGCTTTCTAAACTCTAAGAAAGCAAGAAGTCTGAGAATTAGATTTAGGGTTAGGATTCTGGTTAGGGTTAAGGATGAAGTTTAGTGTTAGGGTGAGGGCTTAGGGTTAGGGATTAGGGTTAGGGTTAAAGGTTACTCTTAGGTTTAGCGGTTACACTTTGGTTTAGGGTTGAGGTTTACGGTTAGGGTTAAGATGAGGGGTTAGGGTTTGGTACAGGGTTAGGGTTAAGTGTTAGGTTTAGGTTTGAAGATTAGGATTAGGGTTAGGATTAAAGGTTAGCGTGAGAGTTAACGCTTAGGGTTAAGGTTAAGAGTTAGGGTTTAGGGTTAGGGTTAGGGTTAGTGTTAGTTTTAGGGTTAGAGTTATGTGCTATGGTTTGTGTTAGAGGTTAGGGTTAGGTTTACTGGTCACGGTTAGGGTTACGTTTAGGGGGTAGCATTAGAGTTAGTGTTAGGGTTAAGGGATAGGATTAGGGATAAGTGTTGGGCTTAGGGTTAGGGTTTAGTGTTAGGGTTAGCATTAAGGATTAGGGTTAGGGTCAGGGTTAAATGCTTGGGTGCGGGTAATGGTTAGGATCAGGGTTAAGGTTCACGGATAGAGTTAGTGTTAAGGGTTACGGGTAGATTTAGGGTTCAGGGTTAGTGTTAGCATTAGGGCTTAAGGTTAGGATTAGGCGGTAGGTTAGATTTAGGGTTAGATCTAGGCGTTAGGGTAAGGGCTAGCGTTAGGGTTAAGAGATAGGGTTAGGTTTAATGCTTAGGATTAGGGTTAGGGTTTGGGGTTAAAGTAAGTGTTAGGGTTTGGGTTTAAGGATCCAAGGTTAGGGTTATTTTTAGCTGTAGTGTTAGGGTTAGGGATAAGGGATCCCATTAGCATTAAGGGTCTTCCTTACTGTAGGGTTAAGGGTTAGGCTTAGAGTTAAAGGTTAAGGTTAGGGTCAGTGTTAAGATTTAGGGTGAGGGTTAACGGTTAGGGTAAAGGTTAAGCGTTAGGGATAGGGAGGAGTGATTAGGGTTTTTGGTTAGTCTTAGGGTTAGCGGTTAGGAGTTAGTGTTTTATGAAGGGGTATGGTTAGAATTAGGATTGGGGTTAGAGTTAGGGTGAGGTATAGCGGTTAGGTTTAGGGGTTAGTTTTAGGGTAAAAGGATAGGATTAGGGTTACGGGTTGGGCTTAGGTTTAGGGTTAAAGTTTACTGCTAGCGGTAGGGATAGGGTTCAGGGTTAGCTTTAGGAGTTCTGGTTAGGGTTAGGTGTTAGGTTAGTGTCAGGGTTAGGTCTAGTCGTGAGGGTAAGGTTTAGGGTTAGCTTTAAGAGCTAGGGTTAGGTTTAATGGTTAGGATTAGGATTAGGGTTAAGGGTTAGGGTAAGGCTTAGGGGTTAGGGGGAAGGGTTAGGGTGAAGGGTTAGGGTCAAGGGTTAGGGTTTTTGTTAGGCATAGCATTGGTGTTAGTAGTAAGGTTTACTGTCAGTGTTAGGGTTGTAGGTAGGGTTACGGTTAGGGATAGCGGTTTAGAATTAGGGTTAGGGATTAGGTGTCACAGTGATGACTAGGAGATAGGGTTAGAATTATGGGATAGGGGTTGTTCTCAGGAAATGGGTTATGCATTAACGTTAGGATAAGAAGTTAAAGTTAGGCGCACGGTGAGGTTTACGTGTTAAGGGGAGAAATAGGAACAGGGTTGGGTGTTATGTTCAGGGTTAGGGTTATCTGTTAAAGGTATTGTTTATGCATAGCGCACGGGCCCTGTCTGCATTAGGCGGGCGGGGGGAGTTTAGGGGGCTGGGATTGTACCCGGGAACCCACTCTATCATACTCTGGGTATGGGCCCGTGGGTTTCATGCAGGACCCAGTGGTAGAGCCTCCTTTCACGCATGGCATGGGAGGAATGCAGGCTTTCTAAACTCTAAGAAAGCAAGAAGTCTGAGAATTAGATTTAGCGTTAGGATTCTGGTTAGGGTTAAGGATGAAGTTTAGTATTAAGTTGAGGGCTTAGGGTTAGGGAATAGGGTTAGGATTAAAGATTACTCGTAGGTTTAACGGTTACACTTGGGTTTAGGGTTGAGGTTTACGGTTAGGGTTAAGATGAGGGGTTAGGGTTTGGTACAGGGTTAGGGTTAAGTGTTAGGTTTAGGTTTGAAGATTAGGATTAGGGTTAGGATTAAAGGTTAGCGTGAGAGTTAACGCTTAGGGTTAAGGTTAAGAGTTAGGGTTTAGGGTTAGGGTTAGGGTTAGGGTTAGTTTTAGGGTTAGAGTTATGTGCTATGGTTTGTGTTAGAGGTTAGGGTTAGGTTTACTGGTCACGGTTAGGGTTACGTTTAGGGGGTAGTATTAGGGTTAGGGTTAGGGTTAAGGGATAGGATTAGGGATAAGTGTTGGGCTTAGGGTTAGGGTTTAGTGTTAGGGTTAGAATTAAGGATTAGGGTTAGTGTCAGGGTTAAATGCTTGGGTGCGTGTAACGGTTAGGGTCAGGGTTAAGGCTCACGGATAGGGTTAGTGTTAAGGGTTACGGGTAGGTTTAGGGTTCAGGGTTAGTGTTAGCATTAGGGCTTAAGATTAAGATTAGGCGGTAGGTTAGATTTAAGGTGAGATCTAGGTGTTAGGGTAAGGGCTAGCGTTAGGGTTAAGAGATAGGGTTAGGTTTAATGCTTAGGATTAGGGTTAGGGTTTTGGGTTAAAGTAAGTGTTAGGGGTTAGGTTTAAGGATCTAAGGTTAGGGTTATGTTTAGCTGTAGTGTTAGGGTTAGGGATAAGGGATCACATTAGCATTAAGGGTCTTCCGTACTATAGGGTTAAGGGTTAGGCTTAGAGTTAAAGGTTAAAGTTAGGGTCAGTGTTAAGATTTAGGGTGAGGGTTAACGGTTAGGGTAAAGTTTAAGCGTTAGGGTTAGGGATTAGTGATTAGGGATTTTGGTTAGTGTTAGGGTTAGCGGTTAGGAGTTAGTGTTTTATGAAGGGGTATGGTTAGAATTAGGATTGGGGTTAGAGTTAGGGTGAGGTATAGCGGTTATGTTTAGGGGTTAGTTTTAGGGTAAAAGGATAGGATTAGGGTTACGGGTTGGGCTTAGGTTTAGGGTTAAAGTTTACTGCTAGGGGTAGGGATAGGGTTCAGGGTTAGCTTTAGGGGTTCTGGTTAGGGTTAGGTGTTAGGTTAGTGTCAGGGTTAGGTCTAGTCGTGAGGGTAAGGTTTAGGGTTAGCTTTAAGAGCTAGGGTTAGGTTTAATGGTTAGGATTAGGATTAGGGTTAAGGGTTAGGGTAAGGCTTAGGGGTTAGGGGGAAGGGTTAGGGTGAAGGGTTAGGGTCAAGGGTTAGGGTTTTTTTAAGGCATAGCGTTGGTGTTAGTAGTAAGGGTTACTGTCAGTGTTAGGGTTGTAGGTAGGGTTACGGTTAGGGTTAGCGGTTTAGAATTAGGGTTAGGGATTAGGTGTCACAGTGATGACTAGGAGATAGGGTTAGAATTATGGGATAGGGGTTGTTCTCAGGAAATGGTTTATGCATTAACGTTAGGATAAGAAGTTAAAGTTAGGCGCACGGTGAGGTTTACGTGTTAAGGGGAGAAATAGGAACAGGGTTGGGTGTTATGTTCAGGGTTAGGGTTATCTGTTAAAGGTATTGTTTATGCTTAGCGCACGGGCCCTGTCTGCATTAGGCGGGCGGGGGGAGTTTAGGGGGCTGGGATTGTACCCGGGAACCCACTCTATCATACTCTGGGTATGGGCCCGTGGGTTTCATGCAGGACACAGTGGTAGAGCCTCCTTTCACGCATGGCATGGGAGGATTGCAGGCTTTCTAAACTCTAAGAAAGCAAGAAGTCTGAGAATTAGATTTAGGGTTAGAATTCTGGTTAAGGTTAAGGATGAAGTTTAGTGTTAGGGTGAGGGCTTAGGGTTAGGGAATAGGGTTAGGGTTAAAGGTTACCCTTAGGTTTAACGGGTACACTTTGGTTTAGGGTTGAGGTTTACGGTTAGGGTTAAGATGAGGGGTTAGGGTTTGGTACAGGGTTAGGGTTAAGTGTTAGGTTTAGGGTTGAAGATTAGGATTAGGGTTAGGATTAAAGGTTAGCGTGAGAGTTAACGCTTATGGTTAAGGTTAAGTGTTAGGCTTTAGGGTTAGGGTTAGGGTTAGGGTTAGGGTTAGTTTTAGGGTTAGAGTTATGTGCTATGGTTTGTGTTAGAGGTTAGGTTTAGGTTTACTGGTCACGGTTAGGGTTACGTTTAGGGGGTAGCATTAGGGTTAGGGTTAGGGTTAGGGTTAAGGGATAGGATTAGGGTTAAGTGTTGGGCTTAGGGTTAGGGTTTAGTGTTAAGGTTAGCATTAAGGATTAGGGTTAGGGTCAGGGTTAAATGCTTGGGAGTGGGTAATGGTTAGGGTCAGGGTTAAGGTTCACGGATAGGGTTAGTGTTAAGGGTTACGGGTAGGTTTAGGGTTCAGGGTTAGTGTTAGCATTAGGGCTTAAGGTTAGGATTAGGCAGTAGGTTAGATTTAGGGTTAGATCTAGGCGTTAGGGTAAGGGCTAGCGTTAGGGTTAAGAGATATGGTTAGGTTTAATGCTTAGGATTAGGGTTAGGGTTTGGGGTTAAAGTAAGTGTTAGGGGTTAGGTTTAAGGATCCAAGGTTAGGGTTATTTTTAGCTGTAGTGTTAGGGTTAGGGATAAGGGATCCCATTAGCATTAAGGGTCTTCCTTACTGTAGGGTTAAGGGTTAGGCTTAGAGTTAAAGGTTAAGGTTAGGGTCAGTGTTAAGATTTAGGGTAAGGGTTAATGGTTAGGGTAAAGGTTAAGCGTTAGGGATAGGGAGGAGTGATTAGGGTTTTTGGTTAGTGTTAGGGTTAGCGGTTAGGAGTTAGTGTTTTATGAAGGGGTATGGTTAGAATTAGGATTGGGGTTAGAGTTAGGGTGAGGTATAGGGGTTAGGTTTAGGGGTTAGTTTTAGGGTAAAAGGATAGGATTAGGGTTACGGGTTGGGCTTAGGTTTAGGGTTAAAGTTTACTGTTTGGGTTAGGGATAGGCTTCATGGTTAGCTTTAGGGGTTCTGGTTAGGGTTAGGTGTTAGGTTAGTGTCAGGGTTAGGTCTAGACGTGAGGGTAAGTTTTAGGGTTAGCTTTAAGAGCTAGGATTAGGTTTAATGGTTAGGATTAGGATTAGGTTTAGGGTTAGGGTAAGGCTTAGGGGTTAGGGTGAAGGGTTAGGGTCAAGGGTTAGGGTTTTTGTTAGGCATAGCGTTGGGGTTAGAAGTAAGGCTTACTGTCAGTGTTAGGGTTTTAGGTAGGGTTATGGGTAGGGTTAGCGGTTTAGAATTAGGGTTAGGGATTAGATGTCACAGTGATGACTAGGAGATAGAGTTAGAATTATGGGATAGGGGTTGTTCTCAGGAAATGGGTTATGCATTAACGTTAGGATAAGAGGTTAAAGTTAGGCGCACGGTGAGGTTTACGTGTTAAGGGGAGAAATAGGAACAGGGTTGGGTGTTATGTTCAGGGTTAGGGTTATCTGTTAAAGGTATTGTTTATGCTTAGCGCACGGGCCCTGTCTGCATTAGGCGGGCGGAGGGAGTTTAGGGGGCTGGGATTGTACCCGGGAACCCACTCTATCATACTCTGGGTATGGGCCCGTGGGTTTCATGCAGGACACAGTGGTAGAGCCTCCTTTCACGCATGGCATGGGAGGATTGCAGGCTTTCTAAACTCTAAGAAAGCAAGAAGTCTGAGAATTAGATTTAGGGTTAGGATTATGGTTAGGGTTAAGGATGAAGTTTAGTGTTAGGGTGAGGGCTTAGGGTTAGGGATTAGGGTTAGGGTTAAAGGTTACACTTAGGTTTAACGGTTACACTTTGGTTTCGGGTTGAGGTTTACGGTTAGGGTTAAGATGAGGGGTTAGGGTTTGGTACAGGGTTAGGGTTAAGTGTTAGGTTTAGGGTTGAAGATTAGGATTAGGGTTAGGATTAAAGGTTAGCGTGAGAGTTAACGCTTAGGGTTAAGGTTAAGAGTTAGGGTTTAGGGTTAGTGTTAGGGTTAGGGTTAGTTTTAGGGTTAGAGTTATGTGCTATGGTTTGTGTTACAGGTTAGGGTTAGGTTTACTGGTCACGGTTAGGGTTACGTTTAGGGGGTAGCATTAGGGTTAGGGTTAGGGTTAAGGGATAGGATTAGGGTTAAGTGTTGGGCTTAGGGTTAGGGTTTACTGTTAGGGTTAGCATTAAGGATTAGGGTTAGGGTCAGGGTTAAATGCCTGGGTGCGGGTAATGGTTAGGGTCAGGGTTAAGGTTCACGGATAGGGTTAGTGTTAAGGGTTACGGGTAGGTTTAGGGTTCAGGGTTAGTGTTAGCATTAGGGCTTAAGGTTAGGATTAGGCGGTAGGTTAGATTTAGGGTTAGATCTAGGCGTTAGGGTAAGGGCTAGCGTTAGGGTTAAGAGATAGGGTTAGGTTTAATGCTTAGGATTAGGGTTAGGGTTTGGGGTTAAAGTAAGTGTTAGGGGTTATGTTTAAGGATCCAAGGTTAGGGTTATTTTTAGCTGTAGTGTTAGGGTTAGGGATAAGGGATCCCATTAGCATTAAGGGTCTTCCTTACTGTAGGGTTAAGGGTTAGGCTTAGAGTTAAAGGTTAAGGTTAGGGTCAGTGTTAAGATTTAGGGTGAGGGTTAACGGTTAGGGTAAAGGTTAAGCGTTAGGGTTAGGGATTAGTGATAAGGGTTTTTGGTTAGTGTTAGGGTTAGCGGTTAGGAGTTAGTGTTTTATGAAGGGGTATGGTTAGAATTAGGATTGGGGTTAGAGTTAGGGTGAGGTATAGGGGTTAGGTTTAGGGGTTAGTTTTAGGGTAAAAGGATAGGATTAGGGTTACGGGTTGGGCTTAGGTTTAGGGTTAAAGTTTACTGCTAGGGTTAGGGATAGGGTTCAGGGTTAGCTTTAGGGGTTCTGGTTAGGGTTAGGTGTTAGGTTAGTGTCAGGGTTAGGTCTAGTCGTGAGGGTAAGGTTTAGGGTTAGCTTTAAGAGCTAGGGTTAGGTTTAATGGTTAGGATTAGGATTAGGGTTAAGGGTTAGGGTAAGGCTTAGGGGTTAGGGTGAAGGGTTAGGGTCAAGGGTTAGGGTTTTTGTTAGGCATAGCGTTGGGGTTATAAGTAAGGGTTACTGTCAGTGTTAGGGTTGTAGGTAGGGTTACGGTTAGGGTTAGCGGTTTAGAATTAGGTGTCACAGTGATGACTAGGAGATAGGGTTAGAATTATGGGATAGGGGTTGTTCTCAGGAAATGGGTTATGCATTAACGTTAGGATAAGAGGTTAAAGTTAGGCGCACGGTGAGGTTTACGTGTTAAGGGGAGAAATAGGAACAGGGTTGGGTGTTGTGTTCAGGGTTAGGGTTATCTGTTAAAGGTATTGTTTATGCTTAGCGCACGGGCCCTGTCTGCATTAGGCGAGCGGGTGGAGTTTAGGGGGCTGGGATTGTACCCGGGAACCCACTCTATCATTCTCTGGGTATGGGCCCATGGGTTTCATGCAGGACACAGTGGTAGAGCCTCCTTTCATGCATGGCATGGGAGGATTGCAGGCTTTCTAAACTCTAAGAAAGCAAGCGAAGATGGCGGAGTGGCGGTGACTGCTCGGATCTGCGCCCCGGCGAGGAACCGTGGATCCGGACCTGCCACAACGCTAGAGGACCGCTCCCACAGAGGAACAGCGGTGTGAATCCACGGAGAATCAGCGTGGGACAAACAGAGCAACTGAGGTCTGAGGTGAACAGAAATTAAGATCGCGGAAATCTGCGGAAGGCGTGGAACAGACAGTAGCCAGCGGAGCGCAGGCGGCTGCGCCCGCCCCCAGGTGGGGCAGGGGCAGTCTTTAGGAAAAGCGGCTTGCGCTCCTCACTGACCTCCACCCCCAATTGCTTGGAGACCCCCTCGCAAGCCAGAGCAGAATCACCGAGCGAGACGTAGGGCATTGCAGACAGGAGGCTTTTTCGGGAGAATAGCTTGGAACCTGGGAAGTCTCGGCTGAGACAGTCCTTGGCGAGAAGGGACGGACCTGTGCCGGGGGGAGGGGCACGAACAATCCCCGATCAGCGAATTGCGCTGTACCTCTGCGCTACTTTTGTCGGTGTTTCTTCAGCCGGTGGCCCCCGGCGGCTTTGCCCGCCAAACACCCCGGCAGCGGCGGTCCCTGGTCTCTGCCTGCCGGGGAGCTGGTCCCCCTCCGACCCCGGAGCGCTGCGGGCGCCATCTTGAAAGCAAAGGCGGAACCGCTCGGGAGCCATAAGGTGCCCAGCGGCTCTCTCTCCCCGGCGCCCCCCGCTGGTCTCTGGGCCCGCGCCATCTCCGCCGGCCGCACTCGGCGTGAAGGGGCGGAGCTGCGCTAAGACGTAAAATAAACATTGAGTTGCCGCTCCGGAATCAACGGAGCGGGCGTGAAGGGGCGGAGCTGCGCTAAGGCGCAAAAACACAATCATTGAGCCGCTGAACTATATACTTCAGAATTGTGTATCCCTTCGTTTAGTGATGCGCTGTAGTGCTGTGTAGCTCTGTTTTTGTTCTTTTGTGTTTGTGTTTTCGCTGTTTCTGGGTTAGGTCTCTTTGTGTTATTTGTTAGTTTGGTTTTTGTTTTTCCTTTGTTTTGTTTTGTTTTATTTTGCTTCTTTTGTTTTTTTTTTTTGTTGTTGTTGTTTTGTTTTTTCTTTTCTCTTTCCTTTTTTTCCCTCTTCTCTTCTCCTTTTCTTTTCTCTTTCTTTTTCTTCTCCTTCTGTTCTTTCTTTTCACTTCCCTTTTTTTTTTCTTTTTTTCTTTTTTTCTTTTCTTTTCTTTTTTCTTTTTCCTTATTTCTTCTCTCTTTTTGCCTTCTAACTGGAAACCCACGGTGAGCTTGGGAACGGGCCAGGCCCCTGGCTCTGGTACATACCGGAACCTGAGTAGTCACTCCCAACGCCGGCGATCTGCGGGCGCGCAATAGCCATCTTGGGGCCCACAGCCAAGTCACTGCGGAGCAATAGGGTGCCAAGAGGCTCCCTGGACGGCCCCCTCCCCTGGTCCACAGACCTTATATAGGGTCCCCACCCACGTCTAAACATTGACTACTTCTCCAGAAGTGAGAGTGTGGAGCCTGGTCCCTGGGGACATTGGGCCAAGGCAGACTTTTGCCTGTGGGAGTTGCGGCAAATGGGGCGCTGAGCGAGCGAGGGCACCATCCACTCCCCACAGCTAGTATCTTTCCTGCAGATAGAGACAGAAACCACCCCTATAGAGGAAGAACCAAAGGGAAACAAACAAACAAAGAGAATTTTGGTCCACTACTAGTGTGGACCCTACCTGCCCTCTGAAAGACTACAACACAGTGTCCTAACTCACCAAAGCAGTCTTGGATCACTCCAATCCTCTAGGAATGGACCCATCAGAAGCAGTCCCCCAACTGAAATAGAAAAATTTCTAAACAATTCACAACAGTCTTCCCCTCTTGCCAAAGGAAGCAATATACCTAGACTGCTCCACAGCCTAAGAATAGAGCACAGAGAGTGCTGTTAACCAGACTAAATCTATAAGTAAAGATCCAACGATCAATCTAGATGGGAAGGGCCCAGCGAAAAAACACAGGAAGCACAAAGAATCAAACAGAAAGCTCACCCCCAAAGAGAAATACCGGCTCTCAACCATTTGACACAAACCAGACTCAAAACACCAACATGTCACAGGAAGAATTCCAATTATGGATCATAAACAAGCTGAATAATATAAAAGAATCAATGGACAGACAACACAAGGAAAATGCAAAAAAAATACAGGATTTGGAGGAAAAATTCACTAAAGAAATTGAAATATTGAAGAAAAACCAAACTGAACTCCTAGAAATGAAGAATTCACTCAGAGAGCTACAAAACACTGTGGAAAGTCTCAAAAGCAGGGTAGATCAAACAGAGGAAAGAATCTCAGAAATTGAAGACAACTCCTTCCAACTAAATAAGTCAGTCACAGAGATAGATCAAAAAAGTAAGAGAAATGATCTGAGTCTTCAAGAAATGTGGGATTATGTGAAGAAACCTAACTTGAGAGTTATTGGCATTCCTGAGGGCGAAGAAGATAATAAGCAAGGGTTGGACAAGCTATTTGAAGACATAATCGAGGAAAATTTTCCAGGCCTTGCCAATACTCTAGACATACAGATTCAAGAAGCTCAAAGGACCCCTGGGAGATTCATAGCAAATAGGAAAACACCACGCCACGTAGTCATCAGGCTGACCAAAATATCCACTAAAGAGTCCCTTCTCCGAGCTGTAAGGAGAAAGAAACAGGTAACTTACAAAGGAAAACCCATCAGAATTACGCCAGATTTCTCAGCTGAAACCTTACAAGCAAGAAGAGGTTGGGGCCCCATTTTCACGCTTCTGAAACAGAATAATGCCCAGCCTAGAATCTTGTACCCAGCTAAGCTAAGTTTTCTATACGAAGGAGAAAACAAGACATTCTCAGATAAACAAAGGTTGAAGGAATTCACCAAGACAAGACCAGCCCTGCAAGAAGTACTCAAAAGAGAGTTACACACGGATCAGCACAAGAAAGATCCACGAATGTAAAACTACTCAAGAGCTAAAGATCAAATTCCAGATACCACAATGGCTCAGGAGAGAAAACATCGCAATGAAGTTCTACCCAACAAGCTGAACAAAAAACCGTCTCACTTATCAGTTTTCTCAATAAATGTGAATGGCTTGAATTCCCCGCTCAAGAGACATAGACTGTCCCAATGGATAAAAAAAGCACAAGCCAAGTATCTGCTGTCTCCAAGAAACCCACCTAAAGAGCAAAGATGCATTTAGACTGAAAGTAAAAGGATGGAAATCGGTATTTCATGCAAACGGTAACGAAAAGAAAGCTGGTGTGGCAATCTTAATTTCCAATAACTTAGCTTTCAAACCAACAAAAATAATTAAAGACAAAAATGGCTACTACTTACTGGTCAAGGGCACAATTCAACAAGAAGCCATGACTATACTCAATATATATGCACCCAACCTAGGTGCACCTAGATTCATAAAGCAAACCCTACTAGATCTGAACCAGATGATAGATAATAATACTGTAATAGCTGGAGACTTTAACACCCCACTGACAGTACAGGACAGATCCTCTAAACAGAAAATAAACAAAGACATAATGGACCTAAATAGAATGCTAGAACAAATGGGCATGGCTGACATCTATAGGACATTCTACCCAAAGTCCACAGAATATACATTCTTCTCATCAGCTCACAGGACATTCTCTAAGATTGACCATGTCCTAGGACATAAATCATGTCTTCAAAAATTCAAAAAAATAGAAATTATACCATGCATCTTCTCAGATCACAGCGGAATAAAAGTAACAATGATCACAAACAGAAACCCTCACTCTTACTCAAAGTCATGGAAGCTAAATAACCTTCTCCTGAATAATTATTCTATAAAAGAAGAAATCAAGATGGAAATCAAAAATTTCTTTGAATTAAATGACAATGGAGATACAACTTATCAAAATCTATGGGATGCAGCTAAAGCAGTCCTGAGAGGAAAATTCATATCCATAAATGCCTATATCAAAAAAACAGAAAACATGCAAATAGACAACCTAACGAATAGACTCAAAGAGCTGGAGAAAGAAGAACAGAACGATCCCAAACCCAGCAGAAGGCAAGAAATTACTAAGATCAAATCAGAACTAAATGAAAAGGACAACAAAGAAACTATAAGGGAAATTAATAAAACAAAAAGTTGGTTCTTTGAAAAGATAAACAAAATAGACACACCTCTGGCTAGACTAACCAAGAGCACAAAAGTAAAATCTCTAATAACCTCCATTAGGAACATGAAAGGAGAAATCACAACCGATGCTACAGAGATACAAGATATCATCTATGAATTCTACAAAAATCTTTATGCACACAAACTGGAGAACGTGGAGGAAATGGACAAATTTTTAGAAACACATAGTCTTCCCAGGCTCAACCAGGAAGAAATAGAGTACCTGAACAGACCAATATCAAGAACTGAAATCGAAACAGCAATAAAAAACCTTCCCAAAAAGAAAAGCCCTGGTCCAGATGGGTTCACACCTGAATTTTACCATACATACAAAGAAGAACTGGTGCCCATCCTACATAAACTATTCTCCAATATTGAGAAGGATGGAGTTCTCCCCAACACGTTCTACCAAGCCAATATAACATTAATACCAAAACCTGGAAAGGACACAACAAAAATAGAGAACTACAGACCAATTTCCCTCATGAATATAGATGCAAAAATTTTCAATAAAATACTAGCAAATCGAATCCAAGTACTTATCAAAAAAGTAATCCACCACGACCAAGTGGGCTTCATCCCAGAGATGCAGGGGTGGTTCAACATACGTAAATCTATCAATGTAATTCACCACATAAATAGAAGCAAAAACAAAAATCATATGATACTCTCATTAGATGCAGAAAAAGCATTTGACAAAATTCAACACCCTTTTATGATAAAAACGCTTAACAAAATAGGCATTGATGGAACCTACCTAAAAATGATACAAGCCATATATGACAAACCCACAGCCAACATCATACTGAATGGGAAAAAACTGAAAGCACTCCCACTTAGAACTGGAACCAGACAGGGCTGCCCATTGTCTCCATTACTTTTCAACATAGTATTGGAAGTCCTTGCGAGAGCTATCAGGCAAGAGAGCAGGATCAAGGGAGTCCAAATAGGGAAGGAAGAGATCAAACTCTCACTTTTTGCTGATGATATGATGTTATATCTGGAAAACCCCCAGGATTCAACCAAGAGACTCCTGGAATTGATTAACGAATACAGCAAAGTCTCAGGCTACAAAATTAATATACACAAATCAGAGGCATTTATATATGCCAATAACAGTCAATCGGAAAACCAAATTAAAGACTCAATACCCTTCAAAATAGCAACAAAGAAAATAAAATATCTAGGTATATATCTAACTAAAGAGGTAAAGGACCTCTATAAGGAAAACTATGAAACACTCAGAAAAGAAATAGCAGAACTTGCAAATAGATGGAAAAATATACCATGCTCGTGGATCGGAAGAATCAACATTGTTAAAATGTCTATACTACCCAAAGTGATCTACAAATTCAATGCAATCCCTATTAAATTACCAACATCATTCTTTACAGACATAGAGAAAATAATTATACACTTTGTATGGAATCAAAGAAGACCCCGTATAGCAAAAGCAATTTTAAGCAATAAAAACAAAATGGGAGGTATTAATTTGCCAGACCTCAAACTATACTACAAGGCCGTGGTTCTTAAAACAGCCTGGTATTGGCACAAGTGCAGGGACACAGACCAGTGGAACACAACAGAAAATCCAAATATAGAACCATCCTCATATAGTCACCTAATTTTTGACAAAGCGGGAAAGAATATACTCTGGGGACAAGAATCCCTATTCAACAAATGGTGCTGGGAGAATTGGTTAGCCACTTGCAGAAGACTGAAACAGGACCCACAGCTTTCACCTCTCACAAAAATCAAATCACGGTGGATAACAGACTTAAACCTTAGGCGTGATACAATCAGAATTCTAGAAGAAAATGTAGGAAAGACTCTTACAGACATTGGCCTAGGCAAAGAATTTATGAAGAAGACCCCCAAGGCAATCACAGCAGCAACAAAAATAAATGAATGGGACATGATTAAATTAAAAAGCTTCTGCACAGCCAAAGAAACAGTCCAGAGAATAAACAGACCACCTACAGAATGGGAAAAAATTTTTGCATACTACACATCAGATAAAGGACTGATAACAAGAATCTATTTAGAACTCAGGAAAATCAGCAAGAAAAAATCAAGCAACCCTATCAAAAAGTGGGCAAAGGACATGAATAGAAATTTTTCAAAAGAAGATATAAAAATGGCTAACAAACATATGAAAAAGTGTTCAACATCTCTAATCATCAGGGAAATGCAAATCAAAACCACAATGAGATATCACTTAACCCCAGTGAGAATGGCCTTTATCAAAAAAACCCAAAACAACACATGTTGGCGTGGGTGTGGAGAGACAGGAACACTAATTCACTGCTGGTGGGACTGCAAACTAGTGCAACCCCTGTGGAAAGCATTATGGAGGTATCTTAAACAGATTCAAGTAGACCTGCCATTTGACCCAGCAATCCCATTATTGGGCATATACCCAAAGGAAAAAAGGTCATTCTGTAACAAAGGCACGTGTACCCAAATGTTTATAGCAGCACAATTCACAATAGCAAAGATGTGGAAACAACCCAAATGCCCATCAATACATGATTGGATTAGTAAACTGTGGTATATGTATACCATGGAATATTACTCAGCTATAAGGAATGATGAAGATACGACATCTCTATGGTTCTCCTGGAGAGAGTTGGAACCCATTATATTAAGTGAAGTATCCCAAGAATGGAAAAACAAGCATCACATGTACTCACCAGAAAATTGGTTTCCCTGATCATCACCTAAATACAAATCTGGGAATGACACCAATTGGACATCAGACTGAGGTGGGGGGTGGGGGAGGGGATGGGGGTATGCCTACACAATGAGTGCATTGCGCACCGTTTGGGGAGTGGTAACACTTGAAGGTGCTGACTCGGAAAAGGGGGGGTGGGGAAAAAAATATGAAACTATTGTTTTTAACTTGCACTGTTCACTTAATAATTTATCATGAATATTTCCCATATTATTTCATATTATTGTACAAGAAATAATGTATACATTATGAGGACATACAGTATATAACAAGATATACTGTTAGACTCTTAGATTCTGTAAAATTAAATTGAAAAAAAAAATAAAAAGAAAAAAAAAAGAAAGCAAGAAGTCTGAGAATTAGATTTAGGGTTAGGATTCTGGTTAGGGTTAAGGATGAAGTTTAGTGTTAGGGTGAGGGCTTAGGGTTAGGGATCACGGTTAGGGTTAAAGGTTACTCTTAGGTTTAACGGTTACACTTTGGTTTAGGGTTGAGGTTTACGGTTAGGGTTAAGATGAGGGGTTAGGGTTTGGTACAGGGTTAGGGTTAAGTGTTAGGTTTAGGGTTGAAGATTAGGATTAGGGTTAGGATTAAAGGTTAGCGTGAGAGTTAACGCTTAGGGTTAAGGTTAAGAGTTAGGGTTTAGGGTTAGGGTTAGGGTTAGGGTTAGTTTTAGGGTTAGAGTTATGTGCTATGGTTTGTGTTAGAGGTTAGGGTTAGGTTTACTGGTCACGGTTAGGGTTACGTTTAAGGGGTAGCATTAGGGTTAGGGTTAGGGTTAAGGGATAGGATTAGGGTTAAGTGTTGGGCTTAGGGTTAGGGTTTAGTGTTAAGGTTAGCATTAAGGATTAGGGTTAGGGTCAGGGTTAAATGCTTGGGTGCGGGTAATGGTTAGGGTCAGGGTTAAGGTTCACGGATAGGGTTAGTGTTAAGGGTTACGGGTAGGTTGAGGGTTCAGGGTTAGTGTTAGCATTTGGGCTTAAGGTTAGGATTAGGCGGTAGGTTAGATTTAGGGTTAGATCTAGGCTTTAGGGTAAGGGCTAGCGTTAGGGTTAAGAGATAGGGTTAGGTTTAATGCTTAGGATTAGGGTTAGGGTTTGGGGTTAAAGTAAGTGTTAGGGGTTAGGTTTAAGGATCCAAGGTTAGGGTTATTTTTAGCTGTAGTGTTAGGGTTAGGGATAAGGGATCCCATTAGGATTAAGGGTCTTCCTTACTGTAGGGTTAAGGGTTAGGCTTAGAGTTAAAGGTTAAGGTTAGGGTCAGTGTTAAGATTTAGGGTGAGGGTTAACGGTTAGGGTAAAGGTTAAGCGTTAGGGTTAGGGATTAGTGATAAGGGTTTTTGGTTAGTGTTAGGGTTAGCGGTTAGGAGTTAGTGTTTTATGAAGGGGTATGGTTAGAATTAGGATTGGGGTTAGAGTTAGGGTGAGGTATAGGGGTTAGGTTTAGGGGTTAGTTTTAGGGAAAAAGGATAGGATTAGGCTTACGGGTTGGGCTTAGGTTTAGGGTTATAGTTTACTGCTAGGGTTAGGGATAGGGTTCAGGGTTAGCTTTAGGGGTTCTGGTTAGGGTTAGGTGTTAGGTTAGTGTCAGGGTTAGGTCTAGTCGTGTGGGTAAGGTTTAGGGTTAGCTTTAAGAGCTAGGGTTAGGTTTAATGGTTAGGATTAGGATTAGGGTTAAGGGTTAGGGTAAGGCTTAGGGGTTAGGGTGAAGGGTTAGGGTCAACGGTTAGGGTTTTTGTTAGGCATAGCGTTGGGGTTAGAAGTAAGGGTTACTGTCAGTGTTAGGGTTGTAGGTAGGGTTACGGTTAGGGTTAGCTGTTTAGAATTAGGTGTCACAGTGATGACTAGGAGATAGGGTTAGAATTATGGGATAGGGGTTGTTCTCAGGAAATGGGTTATGCATTAACGTTAGGATAAGAGGTTAAAGTTAGGCGCACGGTGAGGTTTACGTGTTAAGGGGAGAAATAGGAACAGGGTTGGGTGTTATGTTCAGGGTTAGGGTTATCTGTTAAAGGTATTGTTTATGCTTAGCGCACGGGCCCTGTCTGCATTAGGCGGGCGGGGGGAGTTTAGAGGGCAGGGATTGTACCCGGGAACCCACTCTATCATACTCTGGGTATGGGCCCGTGGGTTTCATGCAGGACACAGTGGTAGAGCCTCCTTTCACGCATGGCATGGGAGGATTGCAGGCTTTCTAAACTCTAAGAAAGCAAGAAGTCTGAGAATGAGATTTAGGGTTCGGATTATGGTTAGGGTTAAGGATGAAGTTTAGTGTTAGGGTGAGGGCTTCGTGTTAGGGATTAGGGTTAGGGTTAAAGGTTACTCTTAGGTTTAACGGTTACACTTTGGTTTAGGGTTGAGGTTTACGGTTAGGGTTAAGATGAGGGGTTAGGGTTTGGTACAGGGTTAGGGTTAAGTGTTAGGTTTAGGGTTGAAGACTAGGATTAGGGTTAGGATTAAAGGTTAGCGTGAGAGTTAACGCTTAGGGTTAGGGTTATGAGTTAGGGTTTAGGTTTAGGGTTAGGGTTAGTTTTATGGTTAGAGTTATGTGCTATGCTTTGTGTTAGAGGTTAGGGTTAGGTTTACTGGTCACGGTGAGGGTTACGTTTAGGGGTTAGCATTAGGGTTAGGGTTAGGGTTAAGGGATAGGATTAGGGTTAAGTGTTGGGCTTAGGGTTAGGGTTTAGTGTTAAGGTTAGCATTAAGGATTAGGGTTAGGGTCAGGGTTAAATGCTTGGGTGCGGGTAATGGTTAGGGTCAGGGTTAAGGTTCACGGATAGGGTTAGTGTTAAGGGTTACGGGTAGGTTTAGGGTTCAGGGTTAGTGTTAGCATTAGGGCTTAAGGTTAGGATTAGGCGGCAGGTTAGATTTAGGGTTAGATCTAGGCGTTAGGGCAAGGGCTAGCATTAGGGTTAAGAGATAGGGTTAGGTTTAATGCTTAGGATTAGGGTTAGGGTTTGGGGTTAAAGTAAGTGTTAGGGGTTATGTTTAAGGATCCAAGGTTAGGGTTATTTTTAGCTGCAGTGTTAGGGTTAGGGATAAGGGATCCCATAAGCATTAAGGGTCTTCCTTACTGTAGGGTTAAGGGTTAGGCTTAGAGTTAAAGGTTAAGGTTAGGGTCAGTGTTAAGATTTAGGGTGAGGGTTAACGGTCAGGGTAAAGGTTAAGCGTTAGGGTTAGGCATTAGTGATTAGGGTTTTTGGTTAGTGTTATGGTTAGCGGTTAGGAGATAGTGTTTTATGAAGGGGTATGGTTAGAATTAGGATTGGGGTTAGAGTTAGGGTGAGGTATAGGGGTTAGGTTTAGGGGTTAGTTTTAGGGTAAAAGGATAGGATTAGGGTTACGGGTTGGGCTTAGGTTTAGGGTTAAAGTTTACTGCTAGGGTTAGGGATAGGGTTCAGGGTTAGCTTTAGGGTTACTGGTTAGGGTTAGGTGTTAGGTTAGTGTCAGGGTTAGGTCTAGTCGTGAGGGTAAGGTTTAGGGTTAGCTTTAAGAGCTAGGGTTAGGTTTAATGGTTAGGATTAGGATTAGGGTTAAGGGTTAGGGTAAGGCTTAGGTGTTAGGGTGAAGGGTTAGGGTCAAGGGTTAGGGTTTTTGTTAGGCATAGCGTTGGGGTTAGAAGTAAGGGTTACTGTCAGTGTTAGGGTTGTAGGTAGGGTTACGGTTAGGGTTAGCGGTTTAGAATTAGGGTTAGGGATTAGGTGTCACAGTGATGACTAGGAGATAGGGTTAGAATTATGGGATAGGGGTTGTTCTCAGGAAATGGGTTATGCATTAACGTTAGGATAAGAGGTTAAAGTTAGGCGCACGGTGAGGTTTACGTGTTAAGGGGAGAAATAGGAACAGGGTTGGGTGTTATGTTCAGGGTTAGGGTTATCTGTTAAAGGTATTGTTTATGCTTAGCGCACGGGCCCTGTCTGCATTAGGCGGGCGGGGGGAGTTTAGAGGGCAGGGATTGTACCCGGGAACCCACTCTATCATACTCTGGGTATGGGCCCGTGGGTTTCATGCAGGACACAGTGGTAGAGCCTCCTTTCACGCATGGCATGGGAGGATTGCAGGCTTTCTAAACTCTAAGAAAGCAAGAAGTCTGAGAATGAGATTTAGGGTTCGGAATATGGTTAGGGTTAAGGATGAAGTTTAGTGCTAGGGTGAGGCCTTAGAGTTAGGGATTAGGGTTAGGGTTAAAGGTTACTCTTAGGTTTAACGGTTACACTTTGGTTTAGGGTTGAGGTTTACGGTTAGGGTTAAGATGAGGGGTTAGGGTTTGGTACAGGGTTAGGGTTAAGTGTTAGGTTTAGGGTTGAAGACTAGGATTAGGGTTAGGATTAATGGTTAGCGTGAGAGTTAACGCTTAGGGATAAGGTTATGAGTTAGGGTTTAGGGTTAGTGTTAGGGTTAGTTTTATGGTTAGAGTTATGTGATATGCTTTGTGTTAGAGGTTAGGGTTAGGTTTACTGGTCACGGTTAGGGTTACGTTTAGCGGTTAGCATTAGTTTCAGGGTTAGGGTTAAGGGATAGGATTAGGGTTAAGTGTTGGGCTTAGTGTTAGGGCTTAGTGTTAGGGTTATCATTAAGGATTAGGTTAAGGTTAGGGTCAGTGTTAAGATTTAGGGTGAGGGTTAACGTTTAGGGTAAAGTTTAAGCGTTAGGGTTAGGGATTAGTGATTAGGGTTTTTGGTTAGTGTTAGGGTTAGCGGTTAGGAGTTAGTGTTTTATGAAGGGGTATGGTTAGAATTAGGATTGGGTTTAGAGTTAGAGTGAGGTATAGCGGTTAGGTTTAGGGGTTAGTTTTAGGGTAAAAGGATAGGATTAGGGTTACGGGTTGGGCTTAGGTTTAGGGTTAAAGTTTACTGCTAGGGTTAGGGATAGGGTTCAGGGTTAGCTTTAGGGGTTCTGGTTAGGGTTAGGTGTTAGGTTAGTGTCAGGGTTAGGTCTAGTCGTGAGGGTAAGGTTTAGGGTTAGCTTTAAGAGCTAGGGTTAGGTTTAATGGTTAGGATTAGGATTAGGGTTAAGGGTTAGGGTAAGGCTTAGGGGTTAGGGTGAAGGGTTAGGGTCAAGGGTTAGGGTTTTTGTTAGGCATAGCGTTGGGGTTAGAAGTAAGGGTTACTGTCAGTGTTAGGGCTGTAGGTAGGCTTACGGTTAGGGTTAGCGGTTTAGAATTAGGGTTAGGGATTAGGTGTCACAGTGATGACTAGGAGATAGGGTTAGAATTATGGGATAGGGGTTGTTCTCAGGAAATGTGTTATGCCTTAACGTTAGGATAAGTGGTTAAAGTTAGGCGCACGGTGAGGTTTACGTGTTAAGGGGAGAAATAGGAACAGGGTTGGGTGTTATGTTCAGGGTTAGGGTTATCTGTTAAAGGTATTGTTTATGCTTAGCGCACGGGGCCTGTCTGCATTAGGCGGGCGGGGGGAGTTTAGGGGACTGGGATTGTACCCGGGAACCCACTCTATCATACTCTGGGTATGGGCCCGTGGGTTTCATGCAGGACACAGTGGTAGAGCCTCCTTTCACGCATGGCATGGGAGGATTGCAGGCTTTCTAAACTCTAAGAAAGCAAGAATTCTGAGAATGAGATTTAGGGTTAGGATTCTGGTTAGGGTGAAGGATGAAGTTTAGTGTTAAGGTGAGGGCTTAGGGTTAGGGATTAGGGTTAGGGTTAAAGGTTACTCTTAGGTTTAACGGTTACACTTTGGTTTAGGGTTGAGGTTTACGGTTAGGGTTAAGATGACGGGTTAGGGTTTGGTACAGGGTTAGGGTTAAGTGTTAGGTTTAGGGTTGAAGATTAGGATTAGGGTTAGGATTAAAGGTTAGCGTGAGAGTTAACGCTTAGGGTTAAGGTTAAGAGTTAGGGTTAGGGTTAGGGTTAGTTTTAGGGTTAGTTTTAGGGTTAGAGTTATGTGCTATGGTTTGTGTTAGAGGTTAGGGTTAGGTTTACAGGTCACGGTTAGGGTTACGTTTAGGGGGTAGCATTAGGGTTAGGGTTAGGGTTAAGGGATAGGATTAGGGATAAGTGTTGGGCTTAGGGTTAGGGTTTAGTGTTAGTGTTAGCATTAAGGATTAGGGTTAGGGTCAGGGTTAAATGCTTGGGTGCGGGTAATGGTTAGGGTCAGGGTTAAGGTTCACAGATAGGGTTAGTGTTAAGGGTTACGGGTAGGTTTAGGGTTCAGGGTTAGTGTTAGCATTAGGGCTTAAGGTTAGGATTAGGCGGTAGGTTAGATTTAGGGTTAGATGTAGGCGTTAGGGTAAGGGCTAGCGTTAGGGTTAAGAGATAGGGTTAGGTTTAATGCTTAGGATTAGGGTTAGGGTTTGGGGTTAAAGTAAGTGTTAGGGGTTAGGTTTAAGGATCCAAGGTTAGGGTTATTTTTAGCTGTAGTGTTAGGGTTAGGGATAAGGGATCCCATTAGGATTAAGGGTCTTCCTTACTGTAGGGTTAAGGGTTAGGCTTAGAGTTAAAGGTTAAGGTTAGGGTCAGTGTTAAGATTTAGGGTGAGGGATAACGGTTAGGGTAAAGGTTAAGCGTTAGGATTAGGGATTAGTGATTAGGGTTTTTGGTTAGTGTTAGGGTTAGCGGTTAGGAGTTAGTGTTTTATGAAGGGGTATGGTTAGAATTAGGATTGGGGTTAGAGTTAGGGTGAGGTATAGGGGTTAGGTTTAGGGGTTAGTTTTAGGGTAAAAGGATAGGATTAGGGTTACGGGTTGGGCTTAGGTTTAGGGTTAAAGTTTACTGCTAGGGTTAGGGATAGGGTTCAGGGTTAGCTTTAGGGGTTCTGGTTAGGGTTAGGTGTTAGGTTAGTGTCAGGGTTAGGTCTAGTCGTGAGGGTAAGGTTTAGGGTTAGCTTTAAGAGCTAGGGTTAGGTTTAATGGTTAGGATTAGGATTAGGGTTAAGGGTTAGGGTAAGGCTTAGGGGTTAGGGTGAAGGGTTAGGGTCAAGGGTTAGGGTTTTTGTTAGGCATAGCGTTGGGGTTAGAAATAAGGGTTTCTGTCATTGTTAGGGTTGTAGGTAGGGTTACGGTTAGGGTTAGCGGTTTAGAATTAGGGTTAGGGATTAGGTGTCACAGTGATGACTAGGAGGTAGGGTTAGAATTATGGGATAGGGGTTGTTCTCAGGAAATGGGTTATGCATTAACGTTAGGATAAGAGGTTAAAGTTAGGCGCACGGTGAGGTTTACGTGTTAAGGGGAGAAATATGAACAGGGTTGGGTGTTATGTTCAGGGTTAGAGTTATCTGTTAAAGGTATTGTTTATGCTAAGCGCACGGGCCCTGTCTGCATTAGGCGGACTGGGGGAGTTTAGGGGGTTGGGATTGTACCCGGGAACCCACTCTATCATACTCTGGGTATTGGCCCGTGGGTTTCATGCAGGACACAGTGGTAGAGCCTCCTTTCACGCATGGCATGGGAGGATTGCAGGCTATCTAAACTCTAAGAAAGCAAGAAGTCTGAGAATGAGATTTAGGGTTAGGATTATGGTTAGGGTTAAGGATGAAGTTTAGTGTTAGGGTGAGGGCTTAGGGTTAGGGATTAGGGTTAGGGTTAAAGGTTACTCTTAGGTTTAACGGTTACACTTTGGTTTAGGGTTGAGGTATACGGTTAGGGTTAAGATGAGGGGTTAGGGTTTGGTACAGGGTTAGGGTTAAGTGTTAGGTTTAGGGTTGAAGATTAGAATTAGGGTTAGGATTAAAGGTTAGCGTGAGAGTTAACGCTTAGGGTTAAGGTTAAGAGTTAGGGTTTAGGGTTAGGGTTAGGGTTAGGGTTAGTTTTAGGGTTAGAGTTATGTGCTATGGTTTGTGTTAGAGGTTAGGGTTAGGTTTACTGGTCACGGTTAGGGTTACGTTTAGGGGGTGGCATTAGGGTTAGGGTTAGGGTTAAGGGATAGGATTAGGGTTAAGTGTTGGGCTTAGGGTTAGGGTTTAGTGTTAGCTTTATCATTAAGGATTAGGGTTAGAATCAGGGTTAAATGCTTGGGTGCGGGTAATGGTTAGGGTCAGGGTTAAGGTTCACGGATAGCGTTAGTGTTAAGGGTTACGGGTAGGTTTAGGGTTCAGGGTTAGTGTTAGCATTAGGGCTTAAGGTTAGGATTAGGCGGTAGGTTAGATTTAGGGTTAGATCTAGGCGTTAGGGTAAGGGCTAGCGTTAGGGTTAGAGATAGGGTTAGGTTTAATGCTTAGGATTAGGGTTAGGGTTTTGGGTTAAAGTAAGTGTTAGGGGTTAGGTTTAAGGATCCAATGTTAGGGTTATTTTTAGCTGCAGTGTTAGGGTTAGGGATAAGGGATCCCATAAGCATTAAGGGTCTTCCTTACTGTAGGGTTAAGGGTTAGGCTTAGAGTTAAAGGTTAAGGTTAGGGTCAGTGTTAAGATTTAGGGTGAGGGTTAACGGTTAGGGTAAAGGGTAAGCGTTAGGGTTAGGCATTAGTGATTAGGGTTTTTGGTTAGTGTTAGGGTTAGCGGTTAGGAGTTAGTGTTTTATGAAGGGGTATGGTTAGAATTAGGATTGGGTTTAGAGTTAGGGTGAGGTATAGGGGTTAGGTTTAGGGGTTAGTTTTAGGGTAAAAGGATAGGATTAGGGTTACGGGTTGGGCTTAGGTTTAGGGTTAAAGTTTACTGCTAGGGTTAGGGATAGGGTTCAGGGTTAGCTTTAGGGGTTCTGGTTAGTGTTAGGTGTTAGGTTAGTGTCAGGGTTAGGTCTAGTCGTGAGGGTAAGGTTTAGGGTTAGCTTTAAGAGCTAGGGTTAGGTTTAATGGTTAGGATTAGGATTAGGGTTAAGGGTTAGGGTAAGGCTTAGGGGTTAGGGTGAAGGGTTAGGGTCAAGGGTTAGGGTTTTTGTTAGGCATAGCGTTGGGGTTAGAAGTAAGGGTTACTGTCAGTGTTAGGGTTGTAGGTAGGATTACGGTTAGGGTTAGCGGTTTAGAATTAGGGTTAGGGATTAGGTGTCACAGTGATGACTAGGAGATAGGGTTAGAATTATGGGATAGGGGTTGTTCTCAGGAAATGGGTTATGCCTTAACGTTAGGATAAGAGGTTAAAGTTAGGCGCACGGTGAGGTTTACGTGTTAAGGGGAGAAATAGGAACAGGGTTGGGTGTTATGTTCAGGGTTAGGGTTATCTGTTAAAGGTATTGTTTATGCTTAGCGCACGGGGCCTGTCTGCATTAGGCGGGCGGGGGGAGTTTAGGGGGCTGGGATTGTACCCGGGAACCCACTCTATCATACTCTGGGTATGGGCCCGTGGGTTTCATGCAGGACACAGTGGTAGAGCCTCCTTTCACGCATGGCATGGGAGGATTGCAGGCTTTCTAAACTCTAAGAAAGCAAGAATTCTGAGAATGAGATTTAGGGTTAGGATTCTGGTTAGGGTGAAGGATGAAGTTTAGTGTTAGGGTGAGGGCTTAGGGTTAGGGATTAGGGTTAGGGTTAAAGGTTACTCTTAGGTTTAACGGTTACACTTTGGTTTAGGGTTGAGGTTTACGGTTAGGGTTAAGATGAGGGGTTAGGGTTTGGTACAGGGTTAGGGTTAAGTGTTAGGTTTAGGGTTGAAGATTAGGATTAGGGTTAGGATTAAAGGTTAGCGTGAGAGTTAACGCTTAGGGTTAAGGTTAAGAGTTAGGGTTAGGGTTAGGGTTAGTTTTAGGGTTAGTTTTAGGGTTAGAGTTATGTGCTATGGTTTGTGTTAGAGGTTAGGGTTAGGTTTACTGGTCACGGTTAGGGTTATGTTTAGGGGGTAGCATTAGGGTTAGGGTTAGGGTTAAGGGATAGGATTAGGGATAAGTGTTGGGCTTAGGGTTAGGGTTTAGTGTTAGTGTTAGCATTAAGGATTAGGGTTAGGGTCAGGTTTAAATGCTTGGGTGCGGGTAATGGTTAGGGTCAGGTTTAAGGTTCACAGATAGGGTTAGTGTTAAGGGTTACGGGTAGGTTTAGGGTTCAGGGTTAGTGTTAGCATTAGGGCTTAAGGTTAGGATTAGGCGGTAGGTTAGATTTAGGGTTAGATCTAGGCGTTAGGGTAAGGGCTAGCGTTAGGGTTAAGAGATAGGGTTAGGTTTAATGCTTAGGATTAGGGTTAGGGTTAGGGGTTAAAGTAAGTGTTAGGGGTTAGGTTTAAGGATCCAAGGTTAGGGTTATTTTTAGCTGTAGTGTTAGGGTTAGGGATAAGGGATCCCATTAGCATTAAGGGTCTTCCTTACTGTAGGGTTAAGGGTTGGGCTTAGAGTTAAAGTTAAGGTTAGGGTCAGTGTTAAGATTTAGGGTGAGGGATAACGGTTAGGGTAAAGGTTAAGCGTTAGGGTTAGGGATTAGTGATTAGGGTTTTTGGTTAGTGTTAGGGTTAGCGGTTAGGAGTTAGTGTTTTATGAAGGGGTATGGTTAGAATTAGGATTGGGGTTAGAGTTAGGGTGAGGTATAGGGGTTAGGTTTAGGGGTTAGTTTTAGGGTAAAAGGATAGGATTAGGGTTACGGGTTGGGCTTAGGTTTAGGGTTAAAGTTTACGGCTAGGGTTAGGGATAGGGTTCAGGGTTAGCTTTAGGGGTTCTGGTTAGGGTTAGGTGTTAGGTTAGTGTCAGGGTTAGGTCTAGTCGTGTGGGTAAGGTTTAGGGTTAGCTTTAAGAGCTAGGGTTAGGTTTAATGGTTAGGATTAGGATTAGGGTTAAGGGTTAGGGTAAGGCTTAGGGATTAGGGTGAAGGGTTAGGGTCAAGGGTTAGGGTTTTTGTTAGGCATAGCGTTGGGGTTATAAGTAAGGGTTACTGTCATTGTTAGGGTTGTACGTAGGGTTACGGTTAGGGTTAGCGGTTTAGAATTAGGGTTAGGGATTAGGTGTCACAGTGATGACTAGGAGATAGGGTTAGAATTATGGGATAGGGGTTGTTCTCAGGAAATGGGTTATGCATTAACGTTAGGATAAGAGGTTAAAGTTAGGCGCACGGTGAGGTTTACGTGTTAAGGGGAGAAATAGGAACAGGGTTGGGTGTTATGTTCAGGGTTAGAGTTATCTGTTAAAGGTATTGTATATGCTTAGCGCACGGGCTCTGTCTGCATTAGGCGGGCGGGGGGAGTTTAGGGGGCTTGGATTGTACCCGGGAACCCACTCTATCATACTCTGGGTATGGGCCCGTGGGTTTCATGCAGGACACAGTGGTAGAGCCTCCTTTCACGCATGGCACGGGAGGATTGCAGGCTTTCTAAACTCTAAGAAAGCAAGAAGTCTGAGAATGAGATTTAGGGTTAGGATTATGGTTAGGGTTAAGGATGAATTTTAGTGTTAGGGTGAGGGCTTAGGGTTAGGGATTAGAGTTAGGGTTAAAGGTTACTCTTAGGTTTAACGGTTACACTTTGGTTTAGGGTTGAGGTTTACAGTTAGGGTTAAGATGAGGGGTTAGGGTTTGGTACAGGGTTAGGGTTAAGTGTTATGTTTAGGGTTGAAGATTAGGATTAGGGTTAGGATTAAAGGTTAGCGTGAGAGTTAACGCTTAGGGTTAAGGTTAAGAGTTAGGGTTAAGGGTTAGGGTTAGGGATAGGGTTAGGGTTAGTTTTAGGGTTAGAGTTATGTGCTATGGTTTGTGTTAGAGGTTAGCGTTAGGTTTACTGGTCACGGTTAGGGTTACGTTTAGGGGGTGGCATTAGGGTTAGGGTTAGGCTTAAGGGATAGGATTAGGGATAAGTGTTGGGCTTAGGGTTAGGGTTTAGTGTTAGGGTTAGCATTAAGGATTAGGATTAGGGTCAGGGTTAAATGCTTGGGTGCGGGTAATGGTTAGGGTCAGGGTTAAGGTTCACAGATAGGGTTAGTGTTAAGGGTTACGGGTAGGTTTAGGGTTCAGGGTTAGTGTTAGTATTAGGGCTTAAGGTTAGGATTAGGCGGTAGGTTAGATTTAGGGTTAGATCTAGGCGTTAGGGTAAGGGCTAGCGTTAGGGTTAAGAGATAGGGTTAGGTTTAATGCTTAGGATTAGGGTTAGGGTTTGGGGTTAAAGTAAGTGTTAGGGGTTAGGTTTAAGGATCCAAGGTTAGGGTTATTTTTAGCTGTAGTGTTAGGGTTAGGGATTAGGGATCCCATTAGCATTAAGGGTCTTCCTTACTGTAGGGTTAAGGGTTAGGCTTAGAGTTAAAGGTTAAGGTTAAGGTCAGTGTTAAGATTTAGGGTGAGGGTTAACGGTTAGGGTAAAGGTTAAGCGTTAGGGTTAGGGATTAGTGATTAGGGTTTTTGGTTAGTGTTAGGGTTAGCGGTTAGGAGTTAGTGTTTTATGAAGGGGTATGGTTAAAATTAGGATTGGGATTAGAGTTATGGTGAGGTATAGGGGTTAGGTTTAGGGGTTAGTTTTAGGGTAAAAGGATAGGATTAGGGTTACGGGTTGGGCTTAGGTTTAGGGTTAAACTTTCCTGCTGGATTTAGGGATAGGGTTCAGGGTTAGCTTTAGGGGTTCTGCTTAGGGTTAGGTGGTAGGTTAGTGTCAGGGTTAGGTCTAGTCGTGAGGGTAAGGTTTAGGGTTAGCTTTAAGAGCTAGGGTTAGGTTTAATGGTTAGGATTAGGATTAGGGTTAAGGGTTAGGGTAAGGCTTAGGGGTTAGGGTGAAGGGTTAGGGTCAAGGGTTTGGGTTCTTGTTAGGCATAGCGTTGGGGTTAGAAGTAAGGGTTACTGTCAGTGTTAGGGTTGTAGGTAGGGTTACGGTTAGGGTTAGCAGTTTAGAATTAGGTTTAGGGATTAGGTGTCACAGTGATGACTAGGAGATAGGGTTAGAATTATGGGATAGGGGTTGTTCTCAGGAAATGGGTTATGCATTAATGTTAGGATAAGAGGTTAAAGTTAGGCGCACGGTGAGGTTTACGTGTTAAGGGGAGAAATAGGAACAGGGTTGGGTGTTATGTTCAGGGTTAGGGTTATCTGTTAAAGGTATTGTTTATGCTTAGCGCACGGGCTCTGTCTGCATTAGGCGGGCGGGGGGAGTTTAGGGGGCTGGGATTGTACCCGGGAACCCACTCTATCATACTCTGGGTATGGGCCCGTGGGTTTCATGCAGGACACAGTGGTAGAGCCTCCTTTCACGCATGGCACGGGAGGATTGCAGGCTTTCTAAACTCTAAGAAAGCAAGAAGTCTGAGAATTAGATTTAGGGTTAGGATTCTGGTTAGGGTTAAGGATGAAGTTTAGTGTTAGGGTGAGGGCTTAGGGTTAGGGATTAGGGTTAGGGTTAAAGGTTACTCTTAGGTTTAACGGTTACACTTTGGTTTAGGATTGAGGTTTACGGTTAGGGTTAAGATGAGGGGTTAGGGTTTGGTACAGGTTTAGGGTTAAGTGTTAGGTTTAGGGTTGAAGATTAGGATTAGGGTTAGGATTAAAGGTTAGCGTGAGAGTTAACGCTTAGGGTTAAGGTTAAGAGTTAGGGTTTAGGGTTAGGGTTAGGGTTAGGGTTAGTTTTAGGGTTAGAGTTATGTGCTATGGTTTGTGTTAGAGGTTAGGTTTAGGTTTACTGGTCACGGTTAGAGTAACGTTTAGGGGGTAGCATTAGGGTTAGGGTTAGGGTTAAGGGATAGGATTAGGGTTAAGCGCTGGCCTTAGGGTTAGGTTTTAGTGTTAGGTTTATCATTAAGGATTAGGGTTAGAATCAGGTTTAAATGCTTGGGTGCGGGTAATGGTTAGGGTCAGGGTTAAGGTTCACATATAGCGTTAGTGTTAAGGGTTACGGGTAGGTTTAGGGTTCAGGGTTAGTGTTAGCATTAGGGCTTAAGGTTAGGATTAGGCGGTAGGTTAGATTTAGGGTTAGATCTAGGCGTTAGGGTAAGGGCTAGCGTTAGGGTTAAGAGATAGGGTTAGGTTTAATGCTTAGGATTAGGGTTAGGGTTTGGGGTTAAAGTAAGTGTTAGGGGTTATGTTTAAGGATCCAAGGTTAGGGTTATTTTTAGCTGTAGTGTTAGGGTTAGGGATAAGGGATCCCATTAGCATTAAGGGTCTTCCTTACTGTAGGGTTAGGGTTAGGCTTAGAGTTAAAGGTTAAGGTTAGGGTCAGTGTTAAGATTTAGGGTGAGGGTTAACGGTTAGGGTAAAGGGTAAGCGTTAGGGTTAGGGATTAGTGATTAGGGTTTTTGGTTAGTGTTAGGGTTAGTGGTTAGGAGTTAGTGTTTTATGAAGGGGTATGGTTAGAATTAGGATTGGGGTTAGAGTTAGGGTGAGGTATAGGGGTTAGGTTTAGGGGTTAGTTTTAGGGTAAAAGGATAGGATTAGGGTTACGGGTTGGGCTTAGGTTTAGGGTTAAAGTTTACTGCTAGGGTTAGGGATAGGGTTCAGGGTTAGCTTTAGGGGTTCTGTTTAGGGTTAGGTGGTAGGTTAGTGTCAGGGTTAGGTCTAGTCGTGAGGGTAAGGTTTAGGGTTAGCTTTAAGAGCTAGGGTTAGGTTTAATGGTTAGGATTAGGATTAGGGTTAAGGGTTAGGGTAAGGCTTAGGGGTTAGGGTCAAGGGTTTGGGTCAAGGGTTAGGGTTTTTGTTAGGCATAGCGTTGGGGTTAGAAGTAAGGGTTACTGTCAGTGTTAGGGTTGTAGGTAGGGTTACGGTTAGGGTTAGCGGTTTAGAATTAGGGTTAGGGATTAGGTGTCACAGTGATGACTAGGAGATAGGGTTAGAATTATGGGATAGGGGTTGTTCTCAGGAAATGGGTTATGCATTAACGTTAGGATAAGAGGTTAAAGTTAGGCGCACGGTGAGGTTTACGTGTTAAGGGGAGAAATAGGAACAGGGTTGGGTGTTATGTTCAGGGTTAGGGTTATCTGTTAAAGGTATTGTTTATGCTTAGCGCACGGGCCCTGTCTGCATTAGGCGGGCGGGGGGAGTTTAGGGGGCTGGGATTGTACCCGGGAACCCACTCTATCATACTCTGGGTATGGGCCCGTGGGTTTCATGCAGGACACAGTGGTAGAGCATCCTTTCACGCATGGCATGGGAGGATTGCAGGCTCTCTAAACTCTAAGAAAGCAAGAAGTCTGAGAATTAGATTTAGGGTTAGGATTCTGGTTAGGGTTAAGGATGAAGTTTAGTGTTAGGGTGAGGGCTTAGGGTTAGGGATTAGGGTTAGGGTTAAAGGTTACTCTTAGGTTTAACGGTTAGACTTTGGTTTAGGGTTGAGGTTTACGGTTAGGGTTAAGATGAGGGGTTAGGGTTTGGTACAGGGTTAGGGTTAAGTGTTAGGTTTAGGGTTGAAGATTAGGATTAGGGTTAGGATTAAAGGTTAGCGTGAGAGTTAACGCTTAGGGTTAAGGTTAAAAGTTAGGGTTTAGGGTTAGGGTTAGGGTTAGTTTTAGGGTTAGAGTTATGTGCTATGGTTTGTGTTAGAGGTTAGGGTTAGGTTTACTGGTCACGGTTAGGGTTACTTTTAGGGGGTAGCATTAGGGTTAGGGTAGGGTTAAGGGATAGGATTAGGGTTAAGTGTTGGGCTTAGGGTTAGGGTTTAGTGTTAAGTTTATCATTAAGGATTAGGGTTAGAGTAAGGGTTAAATGCTTGGGTGCGGGTAATGGTTAGGGTCAGGGTTTAGGTTCACGAATTGGGTTAGTGTTAAGGGTTCCGGGTAGGTTTAGGGTTCAGGGTTAGTGTTAGCATTAGGGCTTAAGGTTAGGATTAGGCGGTAGGTTAGATTTAGGGTTAGATCTAGGCGTTAGGGTAAGGGCTAGCGTTAGGGTTAAGAGATAGGGTTAGGTTTAATGCTTAGGATTAGGGTTATGGTTTGGGGTTAAAGTAAGTGTTAGGGGTTAGGTTTAAGGATCCAAGGTTAGGGTTATTTTTAGCTGTAGTGTTAGGGTTAGGGATAAGGGATCCCATTAGCATTAAGGGTCATCCTTACTGTAGGGTTAAGGGTTAGGCTTAGAGTTAAAGGTTAAGGTTAGGGTCAGTGTTAAGATTTAGGGTGAGGGTTAACGGTTAGGGTAAAGGTTAAGCATTAGGGTTAGGGATTAGTGATTAGGGTTTTTGGATAGTGTTAGGGTTAGCGGTTAGGAGTTAGTGTTTTATGAAGGGGTATGTTTAGAATTAGGATTGGGGTTAGAGTTAGGGTGAGGTATAGGGGTTAGGTTTAGGGGTTAGTTTTAGGGTAAAAGGATAGGATTAGGGTTACGGGTTGGGCTTAGGTTTAGGGTTAAAGTTTACTGCTAGGGTTAGGGATAGGGTTCCAGGTTAGCTTTAGGGGTTCTGGTTAGCGTTAGGTGTTAGGTTAGTGTCAGGGATAGGTCTAGTCGTGAGGGTAAGGTTTAGGGTTAGCCTTAAGAGCTAGGGTGAGGTTTAATGGTTAGGATTAGGATTAGGGTTAAGGGTTAGGGTAAGGCTTAGGGGTTAGGGTGAAGGGTTAGGGTCAAGGGTTAGGGTTTTTGTTAGGCATAGCGTTGGGGTTAGAAGTAAGGGTTACTGTCAGTGTTAGGGTTGTAGGTAGGGTTACGGTTAGGGTTAGCGGTTTAGAATTAGGGTTAGGGATTAGGTGTCACAGTGATGACTAGGAGATAGGGTTAGAATTATGGGATAGGGGTTGTTCTCAGGAAATGGGTTATGCATTAACGTTAGGATAAGAGGTTAAAGTTAGGCGCACGGTGAGGTTTACATGTTAGTGGGAGAAATAGGAACAGGGTTGGGTGTTATGTTCAGGGTTAGGGTTATCTGTTAAAGGTACTGTTTATGCTTAGCGCACTAGCCCTGTCTGCATTAGGCGGGCGGGGGGAGTTTAGGGGGCAGGGATTGTACCCGGGAACCCACTCTATCATACTCTGGGTATGGGCCCGTGGGTTTCATGCAGGACACAGTGGTAGAGCCTCCTTTCACGCATGGCATGGGAGGATTGCAGGCTTTCCAAACTCTAAGAAAGCAAGAAGTCTGAGAATTAGATTTAGGGTTAGGATTCTGGTTAGGGTTAAGGATGAAGTTTAGTGTTAGGGTGAGGGCTTAGGGTTAGGGAATAGGGTTAGGGTTAAAGGTTACTCTTAGGTTTAACGGTTACACTTTGCTTTAGGGTTGAGGTTTACGGTTAGGGTTAAGATGAGGGGTTAGGGTTTGGTACAGGGTTAGGGTTAAGTGTTAGGTTTAGGGTTGAAGATTAGGATTAGGGTTAGGATTAAAGGTTAGCGTGAGAGTTAACGCTTAGGGTTAAGGTTAAGAGTTAGGGTTTACGGTTAAGGTTAGGGTTAGTTTTAGGGTTAGAGTTATGTGCTATGGTTTGTGTTAGAGGTTAGGGTTAGGTTTACTGGTCACGGTTAGGGTTACGTTTAGGGGTTAGCATTAGGGTTAGGGTTAGGGTTAGGGTTAAGGGATAGGATTAGGGTTAAGTGTTGGACTTAGGGTTAGGGTTTAGTGTTAGGGTTAGCATTAAGGATTAGGGTTAGGGTCAGGGTTAAATGCTTGGGTGCAGGTAATGGTTAGGGTCAGGGTTAAGGTTCACGGATAGGGTTAGTGTTAAGGGTTATGGGTAGGTTTAGGGTTCAGGGTTAGTGTTAGCATTAGGGCTTAAGGTTAGGATTAGGCGGTAGGTTAGATTTAGGGTTAGATCTAGGCGTTAGGGTAAGGGCTAGCGTTAGGGTTAAGAGATAGGGTTAGGTTGAATGCTTAGGATTAGGGTTAGGGTTTGGGGTTAAAGTAAGTGTTAGGGGTTAGGTTTAAGGATCCAAGGTTAGGGTTATTTTTAGCTTTAGTGTTAGGGTTAGGGATAAGGGATCCCATTAGCATTAAGGGTCTTCCTTACTGTAGGGTTAAGGGTTAGGCTTAGAGTTAAAGGTTAAGGTTAGGGTCAGTGTTAAGATTTAGGGTGAGGGTTAACGGTTAGGGTAAAGGATAAGCGTTAGGGTTAGGGATTAGTGATTAGGGTTTTTGGTTAGTGTTAGGGTTAGCAGTTAGGAGTTAGTGTTTTATGAAGGGGTATGGTTAGAATTAGGATTGGGGTTAGAGTTAGGGTGAGGTATAGGGGTTAGGTTTAGGGGTTAGTTTTAGGGTAAAAGGATAGGATTAGGGTTACGGGTTGGGCTTAGGTTTAGGGTTAAAGTTTACTGCTGGGGTTAGGGATAGGTTTCAGGGTTATCTTTACGGGTTCTCGTTAGGGTTAAGCGCTGAACACCGGCAAATAATTTTCAACGTATTGGTTAATTGAAAAGCTCTGCGGCATACTTCTTGGAACAAGCCAGTTACCTCTTCCCACGGAAAGAGGAGTATATAGAACCATGGTGGATTTCCAGCTGATGAAGTAAAGGATTATTAAAGGAACGGGATGACCATGGGGATCATCGTCAATTGTCTGAAACAGAATCCGCCCTTTTCACCTGCCAAACACATGCCCACTTCTCCTCTCTAGGGATAATAAAAACTAACCAGCGAACTGACAGAGGGCCTGACCCCCCCATCCACATCGACCACACACACAAAAAAACCGTACCCTCCAGCTACTAATTATAATGCTAACTTGCAAAATTTCGCTGCATTTTAAAACAATGGAAAAATGGTGGTGGGATGATACTTAGAAGAATGGCTTCTTGTCTGTCTCCAATAACAAAAATAGGCAACACCAAGTCAGCTACTCCTCAGCATAGTTATGTCCCTCGCAGCCTTCTTGGGTTTCAGGAGGCAAATACAAACGTTAGCAAAATTATGGTGAAACGCTGAAAACCTGCAAATAATTTTCAACGTACTGGCTAATTTGAAAACTCTCCAGCATACTTCTTGGAACAAGCCAGGTACCTGTGCTCACGCATAGAGGAGTATATAGAAACATGGTGGAATCCCAGCTGATGAAGCAAAGGATTCTTAAAGGAATAAGATGACCATGCGGATCCTGTTTAATTCTCTGAAACAGAATCCGCACTTTTCACCTGCCAAACACATGCCCACTTCTCCTCTCTGGGGATAATAAAAACAAACCAGTGAATTGACAGATGGCCTGACCAACCCATCCACACTGACCCCACAAAAAAAAAAAAAACTACCCTCCAGCTACTAATTATAATGATAAATTTCAAAATTTCCCTTCATTTTTAAACAATGGAGAAATGATGGTGGGATGATACTTAGAAGAATGGCTTCCAGTCAGTCTCCACTAACAAAAATAGGCAACACCAAGTGAACTACTCCTCAGCATACTTATGTCCGTTGCAGCCATATTGGGTTTCAGGAGACACGTACAAACGTTATAAGAATTATGGTGAAACGCTGAAAACCTGCAAATAATTTTCAACGTACTGCTTAATTGAAAAGCTCTGCGGCATACTTCTTGGAACAAGCCAGTTACCTGTGCCCACACATAGAGGAGTATATAGAACGATGGTGGATTCCCAGGTGATGAAGCAAAAGTTTCCTAAAGGAATGGGATGAGCATGCGGATCCTGTTTCATTCTCTGAAACAGAATCCGAACTTTTCACCTGCCAAACACATGTCCACTTCTCCTCTCTGGGGATAATAAAAACTAACCAGCGAACTGACAGAGGGCCTGACCCCCCCATCCACGTCGACCACACACACAAAAAAACCGTACCCTCCAGCTACTAATTATAATGCTAACTTGCAAAATTTCCCTGCCTTTTAAAACAATGGAAAAATGGTGGTGGGATGATACTTAGAAGAATGGCTTGTTGTCTGTCTCCACTAACAAAAATAGGCAACACCAAGTCAGCTACTCCTCAGCATAGTTATGTCCGTCGCAGCCTTCTTGGGTTTCAGGAGGCACATACAAACGTTATCAAAATTATGGTGAAACGCTGAAAACCTGCAAATAATTTTCAAGGTACTGGTTAATTTGAAAACTCTCCAGCATACTTCCTGGAACAAGCCAGGTACCTGTGCCCACGCAAAGTGGAGTATATAGAACCATGGTGGATTTCCAGCTGATGAAGTAAAGGATTATTAAAGGAACGGGATGACCATGGGGATCATCATTAATTCTGTGAAACAGAATCCGCCCTTTTCACCTGCCAAACACATGCCCACATCTCCTCTCTGGGGATAATAAAAACTAACCAGCGAACTGACAGAGGGCCTGACCCCCCCATCCACATCGACCACACACACACAAAAAAACCGTACCCTCCAGCTACTAATTATAATGCTAACTTGCAAAATTTCCCTGCATTTTAAAACAATGGAAAAATGGTGGTGGGATGATACTTAGAAGAATGGCTTCTTGTCTGTCTCCACTAACAAAAATAGGCAACACCAAGTCAGCTACTCCTCAGCATAGTTATGTCCGTCACAGCCTTCTTTGGTTTCAGGTGGCACAAACAAACGTTATCACAATTATGGTGAAACGCTGAACACCTACTAATAATTTTCAACGTAGTGGTTAATTGAAAAGCTCTGCGGCATACTTCTTGGAACAAGCTAGTTACCTGTTCCCACGCAAAGAGGAGTATATAGAACTATGGTGGATTTCGAGCTGATGAAGTAAAGGATTATTACAGGAACGGGATGACCATGGGGATCATCGTTAATTCTCTGAAACAGAATCCGCCCTTTTCACCTGCCAAACACATGCCCACTTCTCCTCTCAGGGGATAATAAAAACTAACCAGCGAATTGACAGAGGGCCTGACCCCCCCATCCACATAGACCACACACACACACAAAAAAAAACGTACCCTCCAGCTACTAATTATAATGCTAACTTGCAAAATTTCCCTGCATTTTAAAACAATGGAAAAATGGTGGTGGGATGATACTTAGAAGAATGGCTTCTTGTCTGTCTCCACTAACAAAAATAGGCAACACCAAGTCAGCTCCTCCTCAGCATAGTTATGTCCGTCGCAGCCTTCTTGGGTTTCAGGAGACACAAACAAACTTTATCACAATTATGGTGAAACGCTGAACACCTGCAAATAATTTTCAACGTAGTGGTTAATTGAAAAGCTCTGCGGCATACTTCTTGGAACAAGCCACTTACCTGTTCCCACGCAAAGAGGAGTATATAGAACCATGGTGGATTTCCAGGTGATGAAGTAAAGGATTATGAAAGGAACGGGATGACCATGGGGATCATCGTTAATTCTCTGAAACAGAATCCGCCTTTTTCACCTGCCAAACACATGCCCACTTCACCTCTCTGGGGATAATAAAAACTAACCAGCGAACTGACAGAGGGCCTGACCCCCCCATGCACATCGACCACACACAAAAAAAAAACAACCGTACCCTCCAGCTACTAATTATAATGCTAACTTGCAAAATTTCCCTCCTTTTTAAAACAATGGAAAAATGGTGGTGGGATGATACTTAGAAGAATGGCTTCTTGTCCGTCTCCACTAACAAAAATAGGCAACACCAAGTCAGCTACTCCTCAGCATAGTTATGTCCGTCACCGCCTTCTTGGGTTTCAGGATGCACAAACACACGTTATCACAATTATGGTGAAACGCTGAACACCTGCAAATAATTTTCAACGTAGTGGTTAATAGAAAAGCTCAGCGGCATACTTCTTGGAACAAGCCAGGTACCTGTGCCCATGTATAGAGGAGTATATAGAAACATGGTGGAATCCCAGCTCATGAAGCAAAGGATTCTTAAAGGAATGAGATGACCATGCGGATCCTGTTTAATTCTCTGAAACAGAATCCGCACTTTTCACCTGCCAAACACATGCCCACTTCTCCTCTCTGGGGATAATAAAAACAAACCAGTGAATTGACAGATGGCCTGACCAACCCATCCACACTGACCCCACAAAAAAAAAAGTACCCTCCAGCTACTAATTATAATGATAACTTGAAAAATTTCCCTGCATTTTTAAACAATAGAAAAATGATGGTGGGATGATACTTAGAAGAATGGCTTCCAGTCAGTCTCCACTAACAAAAATAGGCAACACGAAGTCAGCTACGCCTCAGCATACTTATGTCCGTGGCAGCCATATTGGGTTTCAGGAGACACATACAAACGTTATAAGAATTATGGTGAAACGCTGAAAACCTGCAAATGATTTTCAACGTACTGCTTAATTGAAAAGCTCTGCGGCATACTTCTTGGAACAAGCTAGTTACCTGTGCCCACACATAGAGGAGTATATAGAACCATGGTGGATTCCCACCTGATGAAGCAAATTTTTCTAAAGGAACGGGAGGAGCATGCGGATCCTGTATCATTCTCTGAAACAGAATCCGCACTTTTCACCTGCCAAACACATGCCCACTACTCTTCTCTGGGGATAATAAAAACAAACCAGCGATCTGACAGAGGGCCTGAACACCCATGCTGACCGAACCCACAAAAAAAAAAAGGACCCTCCAGCTACTAATTATAATGCCAATTGGCAAAATTTCCCTGCATTTTTAAACAATGGAGAAATGATGGTGGGATGATACTTAGAAGAATGGCTTCTTGTCAGTCTCCACTGACAAAAATAGGCAACACCAAGTCAGCTACGCCTCAGCATAGTTATGTCCGTAGCAGCCATATTTGGTTTCAGTAGGCACATACACACGTTATCACAATTATGGTGAAACGCTGAAAACCTGCAAAGGATTTTCAACATACTGGTTAATTGAAAAGCTCTGAGGCATACTTCTTGGAACAAGCCAGTTTTCTGTGCCCACGGATAGAGAAGTATATAGAACCATGGTGGATTCCCAGCTCATGAAGCAAAGGATTCTTAAAGGAACTGGGTTACCATGCGGATCCTGTTTAATTCTCTGAAACAGATCCGCAGTTTTCACCTGCAATACTAATACCCACTTCCCCTCTCTGGGGATAATAAAAACAAACCAGCGAACTGACAGAGGGCCTTACCAACCCATCCACACTGACCCCACAAAAAAAAAAAAATAGTACCCTCCAGCTACTAATTATAATGCTAACTTGCAAAATTTCCCTACATTTTTAAACAATGGAAAAATGATGGTGGGATGATACTTAGAAGAATGGCTTCTTGTCAGTCTCCACTAACAAAAATAGGCAACACGAAGTCAGCTACGCCTCAGCATACCTATGTCCTTGGCAGCCATATTGGGTTTCAGGAGACACATACAAACTTTATAAGAATTATGGTGAAACGCTGAAAACCTGCAAATAATTTTCAACGTAGTGGTTAATTGAAAAGCTCTGCGGCATACTTCTTGGAATAAGCCAGTTACCTGTGCCCACACATAGAGGAGTATATAGAACCATGGTGGATTCCCAGCTGATGAAGCGAAAGTTTCCTAAAGGAACGGGATGAGCATGCGGATCCTGTTTCATTCTCTGAAACAGAATCCGAACTTTTCACCTTACAAACACATGCATACTTCTCCTCTCTGGGGATAATAAAAACAAACCAGCCAACTGACAGAGGGCCTGACCAACACACCCACACCGATCCCACAGGAAAAAAAAAAAAAAAAAAACACCGAAGCCTCCAGCTACTAATTAGAATGCTAACTTGCAAAATTTTCCTGCATTTTTAAACAATGGAAAAATGATGGTGAGATGATACTTAGAAGAATGGATTCTTGTCAGTCTCCACTAACAAAAATAGGCAAAACCAAGTCAGCTACGCCTCAGCATAGTTATGTCCGTCGCAGCCTTCTTGGGTTTCAGGAGGCACAAACAAACGTTATCACAATTACGGTGAAACGCTGAACACCTGCAAATAATTTTCAACGTAGTGGTTAATTGAAAAGCTCTGCAGCATACTTCTTGGAACAAGCCAGTTACCTGTTCCCACGCAAAGAGTAGTATATAGAACCATGGTGGATTTCCAGCTGATGAAGTAAAGGATTATTAAAGGAACGGGATGACCATGGGGATCATCCTTAATTCTCTGAAACAGAATCCGCCCTTTTCACCTGCCAAACACATGCCCACAACTCTTCTCTGGGTATAATAAAAACAAACCAGAAATCTGACAGAGGGCCTGAACACCCATCCTGACCGACCCCACAAAAAAAAAAGTACCCTCCAGCTACTAATTATAATGCCAATTTGCAAAATTACCCTGTATTTTTAAGCAATGGAGAAATGATGGTGAGATGATACTTAGAAGAATGGATTCTTGTCAGTCTCCACTAACAAAAATAGGCAAAACCAAGTCAGCTACGCCTCAGCATAGTTATGTCCGTCGCAGCCTTCTTGGGTTTCAGGAGGCACAAACAAACGTTATCACAATTATGGTGAATCGCTGAACACCTGCAAATAACTTTCAACGTAGTGGTTAATTGAAAAGCTCTGCGGCATACTTCTTGGAACAAGCCAGTTACCAGTTCCCACGCAAACAGGAGTATATAGAACCATGGTGGATTTCCAGCTGATGAAGTAAAGGATTATTAAAGGAACGGGATGACCATGGGGATCATCGTTAATTCTCTGAAACAGAATCCGCCCTTTTCACCTGCCAAACACATGCCCACTTCTCCTCTCTGGGGATAATAAAAACTAACCAGCGAACTGACAGAGGGCCTGACTCCCCGCCATCCACATCGACCACACACACAAAAAAAAACCGTACCCTCCAGCTACTAATTATAATGCTAACTTGCAAAATTTCCCTGCATTTTAAAACAATGGAAAAATGGTGGTGGGATGATACTTAGAAGAATGGCTTCTTGTCAGTCTCCACTAACAAAAATAGGCAACACCAAGTCAGCTACTCCTCAGCATAGTTATGTCCGTCGCAGCCTTCTTGGGTTTCAGGAGGCACAAACAAACGTTATCACAATTATGGTGAAACGCTGAACACCTGCAAATAATTTTCAACGTAGTGGTTAATTGAAAAGCTCTGCGGCATACTTCTTGGAACAAGCCAGTTACCGGTTACCACGCAAAGAGGAGTATATAGAACCATGGTGGATTTCCAGCTGATGAAGTAAAGGATTATTAAAGGAACGGGATGACCATGGGGATCATCGTTAATTCTCTGAAACAGAATCCGCCCTTTTCACCTGCCAAACACATGCCCACTTCTCCTCTCTGGGGATAATAAAAACTAACCAGCGAACTGACAGAGGGCCTGACCCCCCCATCCACATCGACCACACAAAAAAAAAACCGTACCCTCCAGCTACTAATTATAATGCTAACTTGCAAAATTTCCCTGCATTTTAAAACAATGGAAAAATGGTGGTGGGATGATACTTAGAAGAATGGCTTCTTGTCTGTCTCCACTAACAAAAATAGGCAACACCAAGTCAGCTACTCCTCAGCATAGTTATGTCCGTCGCAGCCTCTTCGGTTTCAGGAGGCACATACAAACGTTATCAAAATTATGGTAAAATGCTGAACACCTGCAAATAATTTTCAACGTACTGTTTAATTTGAAAACTCTCCAGCATACTTCTTGGAACACGCCAGGTACCTGTGCCCACGCATAGAGGAGTATATAGAAACATGGTGGAATCCCAGCTGATGAAGCAAAGGATTCTTAAAGGAATAAGATGACCATGCGGATCCTGTTTAATTCTCTGAAACAGAATCCGCCCTTTTCACCTGCCATACACATGCCCACTACTCTTCTCTGGGGATAATAAAAACAAACCAGCGATCTGACAGAGGGCCTGAACACCCATCCTGACCGACCCCACAAAACAAAAAAGTACCCTCCAGCTACTAATTATAATGCCAATTTGCAAAATTTCCCTGCATTTTTAAACAATGGAGAAATGATGGTGGGATGATACTTAGAAGAATGGCTTCTTGTCAGTCTCCACTGACAAAAAAAGGCAACACCAAGTCAGCTACGCCTCAGCATAGTTATGTCCGTAGCAGCCATATTGGTTTCAGTAGGCACATACACACGTTATCACAATTATGGTGAAACGCTGAAAACCTGCAAAGGATTTTCAACATACTGGTTCATTGAAAAGCTCTGAGGCATACTTCTTGGAACAAGCCAGTTTCCTGTGCCCACGCATAGAGAAGTATATAGTACCCTGGTGGATTCCCAGCTCATGAAGCAAAGGATTCTTAAAGGAACGGGATTACCATGCGGATCCTGTTTAATTCTCTGAAACAGATCCGCAGTTTTCACCTGCCATACTAATACCCACTTCTCCTCTCTGGGGATAATAAAAACAAACCAGCGAACTGACAGAGGGCCTGACCAACACATCCACACCGACCCCACAGGAAAAAAAAAAAAAAACACCGTAGCCTCCAGCTACTAATTATAATGCTAACTTGCAAAATTTCCCTGCATTTTAAAACAATGGAAAAATGGTGGTGGGATAATACTTAGAAGAATGGCTTCTTGTCAGTCTCCACTAACAAAAATAGGCAACACCAAGTCAGCTACTCCTCAGCATAGTTATGTCCGTCGCAGCCTTCTTGGGTTTCAGGAGGCACAAACACACGTTATCACAATTATGGTGAAACGCTGAACACCTGCAAATAATTTTCAACGTACTGGTTAATTGAAAAGCTCTGCGGCATACTTCTTGGAACAAGGCAGTTACCTGTTCCCACGCAAAGAGGAGTATATAGAACCATGGTGGATTTCCAGCTGATGAACTAAAGGATTATTAAAGGAAGGGGATGACCATGGGGATCATTGTTAATTCTCTGAAACAGAATCCGCCCTTTTAACCTGCCAAACACATGCCCACTTCTCCTCTCTGGGGATAATAAAAACTAACCAGCGAACTGACAGAGGGCCTGACCCCCCCCCTTCCACATCGACCACACACACAAAAAAAAAACCGTACCCTCCAGCTACTAAGTATAATGCTAACTTGCAAAATTTCCCTGCATTTTAAAACAATGGAAAAATGGTGGTGGGATCAGACTTAGAAGAATGGCTTCTTGTCTGTCTCCACTAACAAAAATAGGCAACACCAAGTCAGCTACTCCTCAGCATAGTTATGTCCGTCACAGCCTTCTTGGGTTTCAGGAGGGACATACATACGTTATCAAAATTATGGTGAAACGCTGAACACCTGCAAATAATTTTGAACGTACTGGTTAATTTGAAAACTCTCCAGCATACTTCTTGGAAGAAGCCAGGTACCTGTGCCCACGCATAGAGGAGTATATTGAAACATGGTGGAATCCCAGCTGATGAAGCAAAGATTCTTAAAGGAATGAGATGACCATACAGATCCTGTTTAATTCTCTGAAACAGAATCCGCACTTTTCACCTGCCAAACTCATGCCCACTACTCTTCTCTGGGGATAATAAAAACAAACCAGTGATCTCACAGAGGGCCTGAACACCCATCCTGACCGACCCCACAAAACAAAAAAGTACCCTCCAGCTACTAATTATAATGCCAATTTGCAAAATTTCCCTGCATTTTTAAACAATGGAGAAATGATGGTGGGATGATACTTAGAAGAATGGCTTCTTGTCAGTCTCCACTGACAAAAATAGGCAACACCAAGTCAGCTACGCCTCAGCATAGTTATGTCCGTAGCAGCCATATTTGGTTTCAGTAGGCACATACACACGTTATGACAATTATGGTGAAACGCTGAAAACCTGCAAATGATTGTCAACATACTGGTTAATTGAAAACCTCTGAGGCATACTTCTTGGAACTAGCCAGTTTCCTGTGCCCACGCATAGACAAGTATATAGAACCATGGTGAATTCCCAGCTCATGAAGCAAAGGATTCTTAAAGGAACGGGATTACCATGCGGATCCTGTTTAATTCTCTGAAACAGATCCACAGTTTTCACCTGCCATACTAATACCCACTTCTCCTCTCTGGGGATCATAAAAACCAACCGGGGAACTGACAGAGGGCCTGACCAACACATCCACACCGACCCCACAGGACAAAAAAAAAAAAAAAAACACCGTAGCCTCCAGCTACTAATTATAATGCTAACTTGCAAAATTTTCCTGCATTTTTAAACAATGGAAAAATGATGGTGAGATGATACTTACAAGAATGGATTCTTGTCAGTCTCCACTAACAAAAATAGGCAAAAGCAAGTCAGCTACGCCTCAGCATAGTTATGTCCGTCGCAGCCTTCTTGGGTTTCAGGAGGCACAAACAAACGTTATCACAATTATGGTGAAACGCTGAACACCTGCAAATAATTTTGAACGTACTGGTTAATTGAAAAGCTCTGCGGCATACTTCTTGGAACAAGGCAGTTACCTGTTCCCACGCAAAGAGGAGTATAGAGAACCATGGTGGATTTCCAGCTGATGAAGTAAAGGATTATTAAAGGAACGGGATGACCATGGGGATCATCGTTAATTCTCTGAAACAGAATCCGCCCTTTTCACCTGCCAAACACATGCCCACTTCTCCTCTCTGGGGATAATAAAAACTAACCAGCGAACTGACAGAGGGTCTGACCCCCACCATCCACATTGACTACACAAAAAAAAAAACCGTACCCTCCAGCTACTAATTATAATGCTAACTTGCAAAATTTCCCTGCATTTTAAAACAATGGTAAAATGGTGGTGGGATGAGACTTAGAAGAACGGCTTCTTGTCAGTCTCCACTAACAAAAATAGGCAACACCAAGTCAGCTACTCCTCAGCATAGTTATGTCCGTCGCAGTCTTCTTGGGTTTCAGGAGGCACAAACAGAGGTTCTCACAATTATGGTGAAACGCTGAACACCTGCAAATAATTTTCAACGTAGTGGTTAATTGAAAAGCTCTGCGGCATACTTCTTGGAACAAGGCAGTTACCTGTTCCCACGCAACGAGGAGTATAGAGAACCATGGTGGATTTCCAGCTGATGAAGTAAAGGATTATTAAAGGAAAGGGATGACCATGGGGATCATCGTTAATTCTCTGAAACAGAATCCGCCCTTTTCACCTGCCAAACACATGCCCACTTCTCCTCTCTGGGGATAATAAAAACTAACCAGCGAACTGACAGAGGGCCTGACTCCCCCCATCCACATCGACCACACACAAAAAAAAAAAACGTACCCTCCAGCTACTAATTATAATGCTAACTTGCAAAACTTCCCTGCATTTTAAAACAATGGAAAAATGGTGGTGGGATGATATTTAGAAGAATGGCTTCTTGTCAGTCTCCACTAACAAAAATTGGCAACACCAAGTCAGCTACTCCTCAGCATAGTTATGTCCGTCGCAGCCTTCTTGGGTTTCAGGAGGCACAAACAAAGGTTCTCACAATTATGGTGAAACGCTGAACACCTGCAAATAATTTTCAACGTAGTGGTTAATTGAAAAGCTCTGCGGCATACTTCTTGGAACAAGGCAGTTACCTGTTCCCACGCAAAGAGGAGTATAGAGAACAATGGTGGACTTCCAGCTGATGAAGTAAAGGATTATTAAAGGAACGGGATGACCATGGGGATCATAGTTAATTCTCTGAAACAGAATCCGCCCTTTTCACCTGCCAAACACATGCCCACTTCACCTCTCTGGGGATAATAAAAACTAACCAGCGAACTGACAGAGGGCCTGCCCCCCCCCATCCACATCCAACACACACACACAAAAAAACCGTACCCTCCAGCTACTAATTATAATGCGAACTTTCAAAATTTCTCTGCATTTTAAAACAATGGAAAAATGGTGGTGGGGTGATACTTAGAAGAATGGCTTCCTGTCAGTCTCCACTGACAAAAATAGGCAACACCAAGTCAGCTACTCCTCAGCATAGTTATGTCCGTCGCTGCCTTCTTGGGTTTCAGAGGGCACAAACAAAGGTTCTCACAATTATGGTGAAACGCTGAACATCTGCAAATAATTTTCAACGTAGTGGTTAATTGAAAAGCTCTGCGGCATACTTCTTGGAACAAGCCAGTTACCTGTTCCCACGCAAAGAGGAGTATATAGAACCATGGTGGATTTCCAGCTGATGAAGTAAAGGATTATTAAAGGAACGGGATGACCATGGGGATCATCGTTAATTCTCTGAAACAGAATCCGCCCTTTTCACCTGCCAAACACATGCCCACTTCTCCTCTCTGGGGATAATAAAAACTAACCAGCGAACTGACAGAGGGTCTGACCCCCCCATCCACATCGACCACACACACAAAAAAAAAACCGTACCCTCCAGCTACTAATTATAATGCTAACTTGCAAAATTTCCCTGCATTTTAAAACAATGGAAAAATGGTGGTGGGATGAGACTTAGAAGAATGGCTTCTTGTCAGTCTCCACTAACAAAAATAGGCAACACCAAGTCAGCTACGCCTCAGCATAGTTATGTCCGTCGCAGCCTTCTTGGGTTTCAGGAGGCACAAACAAACGTTATCACAATTATGGTGAAACGCTGAACACCTGCAAATAATTTTCAACGTACTGGTTAATTGAAAAGCTCTGCGGCATACTTCTTGGAACAAGCCAGTTACCTGTTCCCATGCAAAGAGGAGTATATAGATCCATGGTGGATTTCCAGCTGATGAAGTAAAGGATTATTAAAGGAACGGGATGACCATGGGGATCATCGTTAATTCTCTGAAACAGAGTCCGCCCTTTTCACCTGCCAAACACATGCCCACTTCTCCTCTCTGGGGATAATGAAAACTAACCAGCAAACTGACAGAGGGCCTGACCACCGCCATCCACATCGACCACACACAAAGAAAAAACCGTACCATCCAGCTACTAATTATAAAGCTAACTTGCAAAATTTCCCTGCATTTTAAAACAATGGAAAAATGGTGGTGGGATGATACTTAGAAGAATGGCTTCTTGTCAGTCTCCACTAACAAAAATAGGCAACACCAAGTCAGCTACTCCTCAGCATAGTTATGTCCGTGGCTGCATTCTTGGGTTTCAGGAGGCACAAACAAAGTTTCTCACAATTATGGTGAAACGCTGAACATCTGCAAATAATTTTCAACGTAGTGGTTAATTGAAAAGCTCTGCGGCATACTTCTTGGAACAAGCCAGTTACCTGTTCCCACGCAAAGAGGAGTATATAGAAACATGGTGGATTTCCAGCTGATGAAGTAAAGGATTATTAAAGGAACGGGATGACCATGGGGATCATCGTTAATTCTCTGAAACAGAATCCGCCCTTTTCACCTGCCAAACACATGCCCACTTCTCCTCTCTGGGGATAATAAAAACTAACCAGCGAACTGACAGAGGGCCTGACCCCCCCCATCCACATCGACCACACACAAAAAAAAAAAAACGTACCCTCCAGCTACTAATTATAATGCTAACTTGAAAAATTTCCCTGCATTTTAAAACAATGGAAAAATGGTGGTTGGATCAGACTTAGAAGAATGGCTTCTTGTCAGTCTCCACTAACAAAAATAGGCAACACCAAGTCAGCTACTCCTCAGCATAGTTATGTCCGTCGCAGCCTTCTTGGGTTTCAGGAGGGACATACAAACATTATCAAAATTATGGTGAAACGCTGAACACCTGCAAATAATTTTCAACGTACTGGTTAATTTGAAAACTCTCCAGCATAATTCTTGGAACAAGCTAGGTACCTGTGCCCACGCATAGAGGAGTATACAGAAACATGGTGGAATCCCAGCTGATGAAGCAAAGGATTCTTAAAGGAATGAGATGACCATGCGGATCCTGTTTAATTCTCTGAAACAGAATCCGCACTTTTCACCTGCCAAACACATGCCCACTACTCTTCTCTGGGGATAATAAAAACAAACCAGCGATCTGACAGAGGGCCTGAACACCCATCCTGACCGACCCCACAAAACAAAAAAGTACCCTCCAGCTACTAATTATAATGCCAATTTGCAAAATTTCCCTGCATTTTTAATCAATGGAGAAATGATGGTGGGATGATACTTAGAAGAATGGCTTCTTGTCAGTCTCCACTGACAAAAATAGGCAACACCAAGTCAGCTACGCCTCAGCATAGTTATGTCCGTAGCAGCCATATTTGGTTTCAGTAGGCACATACACACATTATCACAATTATGGTGAAACGCTGAAAACCTACAAAGGATTGTCAACATACTGGTTAATTGAAAAGATCTGAGGCATACTTCTTCGAACTAGCCAGTTTCCTGTGCCCACGCATAGACAAGTATATAGAACCATGGTGGATTCCCAGCTCATGAAGCAAAGGATTCTTAAAGGAACGGGATTACCATGCGGATCCTGTTTAATTCTCTGAAACAGATCCGCAGTTTTCACCTGCCATACTAATACCCACTTCTCCTCTCTGGGGATAATAAAAACCAACCGGGGAACTGACAGAGGGCCTGACCAACACATCCACACCGACCCCACAGGAAAACAAAAAAAAAAAACACAGTAGCCTCCAGCTACTAATTATAATGCTAACTTGCAAAATTTTCCTGCATTTTTGAACAATGGAAAAATGATGGTGAGACGATACTTACAAGAATGGATTCTTGTCAGTCTCCACTAACAAAAATAGGCAAAACGAAGTCAGCTACTCCTCAGCATAGTTATGTCCGTCGCAGCCTTCTTGGGTTTCAGGAGGCACAAACAAAGTGTCTCACAATTATGGTGAAACGCTGAACACCTGCAAATAATTTTCAACGTAGTGGTTAATTGAAAAGCTCTGCGGCATACTTCTTGGAACAAGCCAGTTACCTGTTCCCACGCAAAGAGGAGTATAGAGAACCATGGTGGATTTCCATCTGATGAAGTAAAGGATTATTAAAGGAACGGGATGACCATGGGGATCATCGTTAATTCTCTGAAACAGAATCCAACCTTTTCACCTGCCAAACACATGCCCACTTCTCCTCTCTGGGGATAATCAAAACTAACCAGCGAACTGACAGAGGCCCTGACCCCCACCATCCACATTGACCACACACAAAAAAAAATCCGAACCCTCCAGCTACTAATTATAATGCTAACTTGCAAAATTTCCCTGCATTTTAAAACAATGGAAAAATGGTGGTGGGATGATACTTAGAAGAATGGCTTCTTGTCAGTCTCCACTAACAAAAATAGGCAACACCAAGTCAGCTACTCCTCAGCATACCTATGTCCGTCGCAGCCTTCTTGGGTTTCAGGAGGCACAAACAAAGGTTCTCACAATTATGGTAAAACGCTGAACACCTGCAAATAATTTTCAACGTAGTGGTTAATTGAAAAGCTCTGCGGCATACTTCTTGGAACAAGGCAGTTACCTGTTCCCACGCAAAGAGGAGTATAGAGAACCATGGTGGATTTCCAGCTGATGAAGTAAAGGATTATTAAAGGAACGGGATGACCATGGGTATCATTGTTAATTCTCTGAAACAGAATCCGCCCTTTTCACCTGCCAAACACATGCCCACTTCTCCTCTCTGGGGATAATAAAAACTAACCAGTGAACTGACAGAGGGCCTGACCCCCCCCATCCACATCGACCACACACACAAAAAAAAAACCGTACCCTCCAGCTACTAATTATAATGCTAACTTGCAAAATTTCCCTGCATTTTAAAACAATGGAAAAATGGTGGTGGGATGATACTTAGAAGAATGGCTTCTTGTCAGTCTCCACTAACAAAAATAGGCAACACCAAGTCAGCTACTCCTCAGCATAGCTATGTCCATCGCAGCCTTCTTGGGTTTCAGGAGGCACAAACAAAGGTTCTCACAATTATGGTAAAACGCTGAACACCTGCAAATAATTTTCAACGTAGTGGTTAATTGAAAAGTTCTGCGGCATACTTCTTGGAACAAGACAGTTACCTGTTCCCACGGAAAGAGGAGTATATAGAACCATGGTGGATTTCCAGCTGATGAAGTAAAGGATTATTAAAGGAACGGGATGACCATGGGGATCATCGTTAATTCTCTGAAACAGAATCCGCCCTTTTCACCTGCCAAACACATGCCCACTTCTCCTCTCTGGGAATAATAAAAACTAACCAGCGAACTGACAGAGGGCCTGACGCCCCCCCCATCCACATCGACCAAACACAAAAAAAAAACCGTACCCTCCAGCTACTAATTATAATGCTAACTTGCAAAATTTCCCTGCATTTTAAAACAATGGAATAATGGTGGTGGGATGATACTTAGAAGAATGGCTTCTTGTCAGTCTCCACTAACAAAAATAGGCAACACCAAGTCAGCTACTCCTCAGCATAGTTATGTCCGTCGCAGCCTTCTTGGGTTTCAGGAGGCACAAACAAACGTTATCACAATTATGGTGAAACGCTGAACACCTGCAAATAATTTTCAACGTAGTGGTTAATTGAAAAGCTCTGCGGCATACTTCTTGGAACAAGGCAGTTACCTGTTCCCACGCAAAGAGGAGTATAGAGAACCATGGTGGATTTCCAGCTGATGAAGTAAAGGATTATTAAAGGAACGGGATGACCATGGGGATCATCGTTAATTCTCTGAAACAGAATCCGCCCTTTTCACCTGCCAAACACATGCCCACTTCTCCTCTCTGGGGATAATAAAAACTAACCAGCGAACTGACAGAGGGCCTGACCCCCACCATCCACATCGACCACACAAAAAAAAAAAAAACCGTACCCTCCAGCTACTAATTATAATGCTTACTTGCAAAATTTCCCTGCATTTTTAAACAATGGAGAAATGATGGTGGGATGATACTTAGAAGAATGGCTTCTTGTCAGTCTCCACTGACAAAAATAGGCAACACCAAGTCAGCTACGCCTGAGCATAGTTATGTCCGTAGCAGCCATATTTGGTTTCAGTAGGCACATACACACGTTATCAAAATTATGGTGAAACGCTGAAAACCTGCAAAGGATTGTCAACATACTGGTTAATTGAAAAGCTCTGAGGCATACTTCTTGGAACTAGCCAGTTTCCTGTGCCCACGCATAGACGAGTATATAGAACCATGGTGGATTCCCAGCTCATGAAGCAAAGGATTCTTAAAGGAACGGGATTACCATGCGGATCCTGTTTAATTCTCTGAAACAGATCCGCAGTTTTCACCTGCCATACTAATACCCACTTCTCCTCTCTGGGGATAATAAAAACCAACCGGGGAACTGACAGAGGACCTTACCAACACATCCACACCGACCACACAGGAAAAAAAAAACAAAAAACACCGTAGCCTCCAGCTACTAATTATAATGCTAACTTGCAAAATTTCCCTGCATTTTAAAACAATGGAAAAATGGTGGTGGGATGATACTTAGAAGAATGGCTTCTTGTCAGTCTCCACTAACAAAAATGGGCAACACCAAGTCAGCTACTCCTCAGCATAGTTATGTCCGTCTCAGCCTTCTAGGGTTTCAGGAGGCACAAACAAATGTTCTCACAATTATGGTGAAACGCTGAACACCTGCAAATAATTTTCAACGTACTGGTTAATTGAAAAGCTCTGCGGCATACTTCTTGGAACAAGCCAGTTACCTGTTCCCACGCAAAGATTAGTATACAGAACCATGGTGGATTTCCAGCTGATGAAGTAAAGGATTATTAAAGGAACGGGATGACCATGGGGATCATCGTTAATTCTCTGAAACAGAATCCGCCCTTTTCACCTGCCAAACACATGCCCACTTCTCCTCTCTGGGGATAATAAAAACTAACCAGCGAACTGACAGAGGGCCTGACCCCCCCCATCCACATCGACCACACACACACAAAAAAACCGTACCCTCCAGCTACTAATTATAATGCTAACTTGCAAAATTTCCCTGCATTTTAAAACAATGGAAAAATGGTGGTGGGATCACACTTAGAAGAATGGCTTCTTGTCAGTCTCCACTAACAAAAATAGGCAACACCAAGTCAGCTACTCCTCAGCATAGTTATGTCCGTTGCAGCCTTCTTGGGTTTCAGAAGGGACATACAAACGTTATCAAAATTATGGTGAAACGCTGAAAACCTTCAAATAATTTTCAACGTACTGGTTAATTTGAAAACTCTCCATCATAATTCTTGGAACAAGCCAGGTACCTGTGCCCACGCATAGAGGATTATATAGAAACATGGTGGAATCCCAGCTGATGAAGCAAAGGATTCTTAAAGGAATGAGATGACCATGCGGATCCTGTTTAATTCTCTGAAACAGAATCCGCCCTTTTCACCTGCCAAACACATGCCCACTACTCTTCTCTGGGGATAATAAAAACAAACCAGTGATCTCACAGAGGGCCTGAACACCCATCCTGACCGACCCCACAAAACAAAAAAGTACCCTCCAGCTACTAATTATAATGCCAATTTGCAAAATTTCCCTGCATTTTTAAACAATGGAGAAATGATGGTGGGATTATACTTAGAAGAATGGCTTCTTGTCAGTCTCCACTGACAAAAATAGGCAACACCAAGTCAGCTACGCCTCAGCATAGTTATGTCCGTAGCAGCCATATTTGGTTTCAGTAGGCACATACACACGTTATGACAATTATGGTGAAACGCTGAAAACCTGCAAAGGATTGTCAACATACTGGTTAATTGAAAAGCTCTGAGGCATACTTCTTGGAACTAGCCAGTTTCCTGTGCCCACGCGTAGACAAGTATATAGAACCATGGTGGATTCCCAGCTCATGAAGCAAAGGATTCTTAAAGGAACGGGATTACCATGCAGATCCTGTTTAATTCTCTGAAACAGATCCGCAGTTTTCACCTGCCATACTAATACCCACTTCTCCTCTCTGGGGATAATAAAAACCAACCGGGGAACTGACATACGGCCTGACCAACACATCCACACCGACCCCACAGGAAAAAAAAACCAAAAAACACCATAGCCTCCAGCTACTAATTATAATGCTAACTTGCAAAATTTCCCTGCATTTTAAAACAATGGAAAAATGGTGGTGGGATGATACTTAGAAGAATGTCTTCTTGTCAGTCTCCACTAACAAAAATAGGCAACACCAAGTCAGCTACTCCTCAGCATAGTTATGTCCGTCGCAGCCTTCTTGGGTTTCAGGAGGCACAAACAAAGGTTCTCACAATTATGGTGAAATTCTGAACACCTGCAAATAATTTTCAACTTAGTGGTTAATTGAAAAGCTCTGCGGAATACTTCTTGGAACAAGGCAGTTACCTGTTCCCACGCAAAGAGGAGTATATAGAACCATGGTGGATTTCCAGCTGATGAAGTAAAGGATTATTAAAGGAAGGGGATGACCATGGGGATCATCGTTAATTCTCTGAAACAGAATCCGCCCTTTTCACCTGCCAAACACATGCCCACTTCTCCTCTCTGGGGATAATAAAAACTAACCAGCGAACTGACAGTGGGCCTGACCCCCCCCATCCACATCGACCACACACACACAAAAAAACCGTACCCTCCAGCTACTAATTATAATGCTAACTTGCAAAATTTCCCTGCATTTTAAAACAATGGAAAAATGGTGGTGGGATGATACTTAGAAGAATGGCTTCTTGTCAGTCTCCACTAACAAAAATAGGCAACACCAAGTCAGCTACTCCTCAGCATAGTTATGTCCGTTGCAGCCTTCTTGGGTTTCAGAAGGGACATACAAACGTTATCAAAATTATGGTGAAACGCTGAACACCTGCAAATAATTTTCAACGTACTGGTTAATTTGAAAACTCTCCAGCATAATTCTTGGAACAAGCCAGGTACCTGTGCCCACGCATAGAGGATTATATAGAAACATGGTGGAATCCCAGCTGATGAAGCAAAGGATTCTTAAAGGAATGAGATGACCATGCGGATCCTGCTTAATTCTCTGAAACAGAATCCGCACTTTTCACCTGCCAAACACATGCCCACTACTCTTCTCTGGGGATAATAAAAACAAACCAGCGATCTCACAGAGGGCATGAACACCCATCCTGATCGACCCCACAAAACAAAAAAGTACCCTCCAGCTACTAATTATAATGCCAATTTGCAAAATTTCCCTGCATTTTTAAACAATGGAGAAATGATGGTGGGATGATACTTAGAAGAATGGCTTCTTGTCAGTCTCCACTGACAAAAATAGGCAACACCAAGTCAGCTACGCCTCAGCATAGTTATGTCCGTAGCAGCCATATTTGGTTTCAGTAGGCACATACACACGTTATGACAATTATGGTGAAACGCTGAAAACCTGCAAATGATTGTCAACATACTGGTTCATTGAAAACCTCTGAGGCATACTTCTTGGAACTAGCCAGTTTCCTGTGCCCACGCATAGACAAGTATATAGAACCATGGTGGATTCCCAGCTCATGAAGCAAAGGATTCTTAAAGGAACGGGATTACCATGCGGATCCTGTTTAATTCTCTGAAACAGATCCGCAGTTTTCACCTGCCATACTAATACCCACTTCTCCTCTCTGGGGATAATAAAAACCAACCGGGGAACTGACATAGGGCCTGACCAACACATCCACACCGACCCCACAGGAAAAAAAAAACAAAAAACACCGTAGCCTCCAGCTACTAATTATAATGCTAACTTGCAAAATTTCCCTGCATTTTAAAACAATGGAAAAATGGTGCTGGGATCATACTTAGAAGAATGGCTTCTTGTCAGTCTCCACTAACAAAAATAGGCAACACCAAGTCAGCTACGCCTCAGCATAGTTATGTCCGTCGCAGCCATCTTGGGTTTCAGGAGGCAGAAACAAAGGTTCTCACAATTATGGTGAAACGCTGAACACCTGCAAATAATTTTCAACGTAGTGGTTAATTGAAAAACTCTGCGGAATACTTCTTGGAACAAGCCAGTTACCTGTTCCCACGCAAAGAGGAGTATATAGAACCATGGTGGATTTCCAGCTGATGAAGTAAAGGATTATTAAAGGAACGGGATGACCATGGGGATCATCGTTAATTCTCTGAAACAGAATCCGCCCTTTTCACCTGCTAAACACATGCCCACTTCTCCTCTCTGGGGATAATAAAAACTAACCAGCGAACTGACAGAGGGCCTCACCCCCCCATCCACATCGACCACACACACAAAAAAAAAACCGTACCCTCCAGCTACTAATTATAATGCTAACTTGCAAAATTTCCCTGCATTTTAAAACAATGGAAAAATGGTGGTGGGATGATACTTAGAAGAATGGCTTCTTGTCTGTCTCCACTAACAAAAATAGGCAACACCAAGTCACCTATCCTCAGCATAGCTATGTCGATCGCAGCCTTCTTGGGTTTCAGGAGGCACAAACAAACGTTATCACAATTATGGTGAAACGCTGAACACCTGCAAATAATTTTCAACGTAGTGGTTAATTGAAAAGCTCTGCGGCATACTTCTTGGAACAAGGCAGTTACCTGTTCCCACGCAAAGAGGAGTATATAGAACCATGGTGGATTTCCAGCTGATGAAGTAAAGGATTATTAAAGGAACGGGATGAACATGGGGATCATCGTTAATTCTCTGAAACAGAATCCGCCCTTTTCACCTGCCAAACACATGCCCACTTCTCCTCTCTGGGGATAATAAAAACTAACCAGCGAACTGACAGAGGGCCTGACCCCCCCATCCACATCGACCACACACACAAAAAGAAAACCGTACCCTCCAGCTACTAATTATAATGCTAACTTGCAAAATTTCCCTGCATTTTAAAACAATGGAAAAATGGCGGTGGGATCATACTTAGAAGAATGGCTTCTTGTCTGTCTCCACTAACAAAAATAGGCAACACCAAGTCAGCTACTCCTCAGCATAGTTATGTCCGTCGCAGCCTTCTTGGGTTTCAGGAGGGACATACAAACGTTATCAAAATTATGGTGAAACGCTGAACACCTGCAAATAATTTTCAACGTACTGGTTAATTTGAAAACTCTCCAGCATAATTCTTGGAACAAGCCAGGTACCTGTGCCCACGCATAGAGGAGTATATAGAAACATGGTGGAATCCCAGCTGATGAAGCAAAGGATTCTTAAAGGAATGAGATGACCATGCGGATCCTGTTTAATTCTCTGAAACAGAATCCGCACTTTTCACCTGCCAAACACATGCCCACTACTCTTCTCTGGGGATAATAAAAACAAACCAGCGATCTGACAGAGGGCCTGAACACCCATCCTGACCGACCCCACAAAACAAAAAGTACCCTCCAGCTACTAATTATAATGCCAATTTGCAAAATTTCCCTGCATTTTTAAACAATGGAGAAATGATGGTGGGATGATACTTAGAAGAATGGCTTCTTGTCAGTCTCCACTGACAAAAATAGGCAACACCAAGTCAGCTACGCCTGAGCATAGTTATGTCCGTAGCAGCCATATTTGGTTTCAGTAGGCACATACACACGTTATCACAATTATGGTGAAACGCTGAAAACCTGCAAAGGATTGTCAACATACTGGTTAATTGAAAAGCTCTGAGGCATAATTCTTGGAACAAGGCAGTTACCTGTTCCCACGCAAAGAGGAGTATAGAGAACCATGGTGGATATCCAGCTGATGAAGTAAAGGATTATTAAAGGAACGGGATGACCATGGGGATCATCGTTAATTCTCTGAAACAGAATCCGCCCTTTTCACCTGCCAAACACATGCCCACTTCTCCTCTCTGGGGATAATAAAAACTAACCAGCGAACTGACAGAGGGCCTGACCCCCCCCCATCCACATCGACCACACACACAAAAAAAAACCGTACCCTCCAGCTACTAATTATAATGCTAACTTGCAAAATTTCCCTGCATTTTAAAACAATGGAAAAATGGTGGTGGGATGATACTTAGAAGAATGGCTTCTTGTCAGTCTCCACTAACAAAAATAGGCAACACCAAGTCAGCTACTCCTCAGCATAGTTATGTCCGTCGCAGCCTTCTTGGGTTTCAGGAGGCACAAACAAAGGTTCTCACAATTATGGTGAAACGCTGAACACCTGCAAATAATTTTCAACGTAGTGGTTAATTGAAAAGCTCTGCGGCATACTTCTTGGAACAAGGCAGTTACCTGTTCCCACGCAAAGAGGAGTATAGAGAACCATGGTGGATTTCCAGCTGATGAAGTAAAGGATTATTAAAGGAAAGGGATGACCATGGGAATCATCGTTAATTCTCTGAAACAGAATCTGCCCTTTTTACCTGCCAAACACATGCCCACTTCTCCTCTCTGGGGATAATAAAAACTAACCAGCGAACTGACAGAGGGCCTCAGCTCCCCATCCACATCGACCACACACACAAAAAAAAAACCGTACCCTCCAGCTACTAATTATAATGCTAACTTGCAAAATTTCCCTGCATTTTAAAACAATGGAAAAATGGTGGTGGGATGATACTTAGAAGAATGGCTTCTTGTCAGTCTCCACTAACAAAAATAGGCAACACCAAGTCAGCTATCCTCAGCATAGCTATGTCGATCGCAGCCTTCTTGGGTTTCAGGAGGCACAAACAAACGTTATCACAATTATGGTGAAACGCTGAACACCTGCAAATAATTTTCAACGTAGTGGTTAATTGAAAAGCTCTGCGGCATACTTCTTGGAACAAGGCAGTTACCTGTTCCCATGCAAAGAGGAGTATATAGAACCATGGTGGATTTCCAGCTGATGAAGTAAAGGATTATTAAAGGAACGGGATGACCATGGGGATCATCGTTAATTCTCTGAAACAGAATCCGCCCTTTTCACCTGCCAAACACATGCCCACTTCTCCTCTCTGGGGATAATAAAAACTAACCAGCGAACTGACAGAGGGCCTGACCCCCCCATCCACATCGACCACACACAAAAAAAAAAACCGTACCCTCCAGCTACTAATTATAATGCTAACTTGTAAAATTTCCCTGCATTTTAAAACAATGCAAAAATGGTGGTGGGATCATACTTAGAAGAATGGCTTCTTGTTTGTCTCCACTAACAAAAATAGGCAACACCAAGTCAGCTACTCCTCAGCATAGTTATGTCCGTCGCAGCCTTCTTGGGTTTCAGGAGGGACATACAAACGTTATCAAAATTATGGTGAAACGCTGAAAACCTGCAAATAATTTTCAACGTACTGGTTAATTTGAAAACTCTCCAGCATAATTCTTGGAACAAGACAGGTACCTGTGCCCACGCATAGAGGAGTATATAGAAACATGGTGGAATCCCAGCTGATGAAGCAAAGGATTCTTAAAGGAATGAGATGACCATGCGGATCCTGTTTAATTCTCTGAAACAGAATCCGCACTTTTCACCTGCCAAACACATGCCCACTACTCTTCTCTGGGGATAATAAAAACAAACCAGCGATCTCACAGAGGGCCTGAACACCCATCCTGACCGACCCCACAAAACAAAAAAGTACCCTCCAGCTACTAATTATAATGCCAATTTGCAAAATTTCCCTGCATTTTTAAACAATGGAGAAATGATGGTGGGATGATACTTAGAAGAATGGCTTCTTGTCAGTCTCCACTGACAAAAATAGGCAATACCAAGTCAGCTACGCCTCAGCATAGTTATGTCCGTAGCAGCCATATTTGCTTTCAGTAGGCACATACACACGTTATCACAATTATGGTGAAACGCTGAAAACCTGCAAAGGATTGTCAACATACTGGTTAATTGAAAAGCTCTGAGGCATACTTCTTGGAACTAGCCAGTTTCCTGTGCCCACGGATAGACAAGTATATAGAACCATGGTGGATTCCCAGCTCATGAAGCAAAGGATTCTTAAAGGAACGGGATTACCATGCGGATCCTGTTTAATTCTCTGAAACAGATCCGCAGTTTTCACCTGCCATACTAATACCCACTTCTCCTCTCTGGGTATAACAAAAACCAACCGGGGAACTGACAGAGGGCCTGACCAACACATCCACCCCAACCCCACAGGAAAAAAAAAAAAAAAAACACCGTAGCCTCCAGCTACTAATTATAAAGCTAACTTGCAAAATTTCCCTGCATTTTACAACAGTGGAAAAATGGTGGTGGGATGATACTTAGAAGAATGGCTGCTTGTCAGTCTCCACTAACAAAAATAGGCAACACCAAGTCAGATACTCCTCAGCATAGCTATGTCCATCGCAGCCTTCTTGGGTTTCAGGAGGCACAAACAAACGTTATCACAATTATGGTGAAACGCTGAACACCTGCAAATAATTTTCAACGTAATGGTTAATTGAAAAGCTCTGCGGCATACTTCTTGGAACAAGGAAGTTACCTGTTCCCACGCAAAGAGGAGTATATAGAACCATGGTGGATTTCCTGCTGATGAAGTAAAGGATTATTAAAGGAACGGGATGACCATGGGGATCATCCTTAATTCTCTGAAGCAGAATCCGCCCTTTTCACCTGCCAAACACATGCCCACTTCTCCTCTCTGGGGATAATAAAAACAAACCAGCGATCTGACAGAGGGCCTGAACACCCATCCTGACCGAACCCACAAAACAAAAAAGTACCCTCCAGCTACTAATTATAATGCCAATTTGCAAAATTTCCCTGCATTTTTAAACAATGGAGAAATGATGGTGGGATGATACTTAGAAGAATGGCTTCTTGTCAGTCTCCACTGACAAAAATAGGCAACACCAAGTCAGCTACGCCTCAGGATAGTTATCTCCGTAGCAGCCATATTTGGTTTCAGTAGGCACATACACACGTTATGACAATTATGGTGAAACGCTGAAAACCTGCAAAGGATTTTCAACATACTGGTTAATTGAAAAGCTCTGAGGCATACTTCTTGGAACTAGCCAGTTTCCTGTGCCCACGCGTAGACAAGTATATAGAACCATGGTGGATTCCCAGCTCATGAAGCAAAGGATTCTTAAAGGAACGGGATTACCATGCGGATCCTGTTTAATTCTCTGAAACAGATCCACAGTTTTCACCTGCCATACTAATACCCACTTCTCCTCTCTGGGGATAATAAAAACCAACCGGGGAACTGACAGAGGGCATGACCAACACATCCACACCGACCCGACAGGAAAAAAAAAAAAAAAAAAAAAAAAAAACACCGTAGCCTCCAGCTACTAATTATAATGCTAACTAGCAAAATTTCCCTGCATTTTAAAACAATGGAAAAATGGTGGTGGGATCATACTTAGAAGAATGGCTTCTTGTCAGTCTCCACTAACAAAAGTAGGCAACACCAAGTCAGCTACTCCTCAGCATAGTTATGTCCGTCGCAGCCTTCTTGGGTTTCAGGAGGCACAAACAAAGGTTCTCACAATTATGGTGAAACGCTGAACACCTGCAAATAATTTTCAACGTAGTGGTTAATTGAAAAGCTCTGCGGCATACTTCTTGGAACAAGCCAGTTACCTGTTCCCACGCAAAGAGGAGTATAGAGAACCATGGTGGATTTCCAGCTGATGAAGTAAAGGATTATTAAAGGAACGGGATGACCATGGGGATCATCGTTAATTCTCTGAAACAGAATCTGCCCTTTTCACCTGCCAAACACATGCCCACTTCTCCTCTCTGGGGATAATAAAAACTAACCAGCGAACTGACAGAGGGCCTGACCCCCCCATCCACATCGACCACACACACACACAAAAAAAAAACCGTACCCTCCAGCTACTAATTATAATGCTAACTTGCAAAATTTCCCTGCATTTTAAAACAATGGAAAAATGGTGGTGGGATGATACTTAGAATAATGGCTTCTTGTCAGTCTCCACTAACAAAAATAGGCAACACCAAGTCAGCTACGCCTCAGCATAGTTATGCCCGTGGCAGCCATGTTGGGTTTAAGGAGGCATATACAAACTTTATCATTATTATGTTGAAACGTGCTGAAAACCCGGCAAATAATTCTCAACGTACTGTTTAATTCAAAAGCTCTGTGGCATACTTCTTGGAAGAAGCCTGTTACCTGGGCCCACGCATAGAGGGGTCTAGAGAACCATGGTGGATTCCAAGGTGATGAATCTAAGGATTCTTAAAGGAACAGGCTGAAAAGTGCAGATCCTGACTGAAACAGGATTCGGACTTTTTGCCTGCAACACACATGCCCACTTCTCCTCTCTAGGGATAACAAAAACAACCCATCGGATTGACAGATGGCCTGCCCCCGCCCCCCACCACCCCACACAAAATCGTGCCCTCCAGCGACTGATCCTTATGCTATCTGGCAATATGTCCTCTGCCTTTTAAAATAATGGAGATAGAATGGTGGAATTATACCTAAAAGACTGGCTTATTGCCAGACTCCCATACCAAGTATTGGCAACAGCAAGTCACCTAGGCCTCAGCACACGTTTGTCCCTGGCAGCCATCTTGGGTTTAAGGAGGCACAGATGAACCTTATCACAATTATGGTGAAAGGTGCTGCAAAAGCGGTCAAGTAATTCTCATGGTAGTGGTTACTTGAAAAGCTCTGCGGCATAATTCTTTGAACTAGCCAGTTAACTGGGCCCACGCATAGAGCAGTCTAGAGGCCCATGGTGGATTCCCAGCTGATGAAGCAAGGGATTCTTAATGGAACGGGGTGAAAAGTGCGGTTTCTGTTTCAGTCTAAGACAGAAACGGGGTCCGAACTTTTTACCTGCCACACACATGCCCACTTCTCCGGTCTGGGGAAAATAAAAACCATCCAGCGAACTGACAGAGGGCCTGCGCCCCCCACCCACACCGACCCCACAAATAAAAATGTCCCCTCCAGCTACTAATTATTATGCTAACTTGCAAAGGTTTCCGTGCATTTTAAAATAATGGGGAAAGTATGGTGGAATGATACTTAAAAGAATGGCCTCCTTCCAGCCTCCAGTAACAAGTGTCGTGAAATCCAAGTGACCTAGGCCTCAGCATAGTTTTCTCCGTGGCAGCCATCTTGTGTTTAAGGAGGCACAGACGATCCTTATCACAATTATGGTGATATGTGGTGCAGAAACTGGCAAATAATTCTACACGTAGTGTTTATCTCAAAAGCTGTGCAGCATACATCTTGGTACAGGCCAGTTCATGGGCCCATGCATGGAGGGTTCTAAGGAACCATGGTGGATTCCCAGCTGATGAATCAAAGGATTTTTAATGGAACCGGCTGAAAAGTGCGGATACTGTTTCAGTCTAACTGAAACAGGATCCGCACATTTCACCTGCCACAAATATATCCACTTCCCTGTCTGGGCATAATAAACACAAACAACCAGACTGACAGAGGGACTGTCCCCCAAACCACCCCGATCCCACCCAAAAACGTCCCCTCCGTTGACTTATCCTTATGCTAACTGCCGAAAGTTGCTCACCTTTTAATATAAGGGAGAAAGGATGGGGCAATGATAATTAAAAGACTGGATTCTTGTCAGACTCCCGTACCAAGTATTGGCAACACCAAGCGAGAGAACCCTCAGTATAGGTTTGTCCATGGAAGCCATCTAGGGTTTAAGGAAGCACAAATGAACCTTATCAAAATTATGGTAAAAGTGCTGGAAAAGCTGGCAAATAATTTCCATGGTAGTGGTTATTTCAAATGCTCTGTGGCATACTTCTTTGAACTAGCCTGTTAAGTGGGTCCACACATAGTGGGGTGTAGAGAACTATGGTGGATTCCCAGCTGATGAAGCAAAGGATTCTTAAAGGAACAGGATGAAAAGTGCCGATCCTGTATCAGTCTAAGACTGAAACAGGATCCACACTTTTCACTTGCCACACACATGTCCACTTCTCCTCTCCGGGGATAATAAAAACAAACCACTGGACTGACAGAGGGCCTGGCTCTGCCTCTCCCACCCCACACAAAAACGTTTCCTCCAGCGACTCATCCTTAAGCTAAATGGCAATAGGTGCTCTGCCTTTTAAAATAGTTGTGAAAGGAAGGTGGAATGATACTTAAAGGAATGGCTTCTTGCCACGGACCAGTACCAATTATCGGCAACTCCAAGGGAGATTGGCCTAACCATAGTTGTTTCTGTGGAAGCCAGCTTGGGTTTCAGGATGCACTGCCTAACCTTTTCACAATCATTGTGAAAGTTGCTGCAAAAACTGGCAAATAATACTCAATGTAGTGGTTATTTCCAAAGCTCTGCGGCATACATCTTGGAACTAGCCAGTTACCTGGACCCACACATAGAGGGGTCTCGACAGCCATGGTGGATTCCCAGCTGATGAATCAAAGGATTCGTAAAGGAACTGGCTGAAAAGTGCGGATCCTGTTTCAGTCTAAGACTGAAACAGGATCCGTACTTTTCACCTGCCACACACATGCCCACCTCTCCTCTTTGGGCATAATAAAGACAAACCACCAGACAGACAGAGAGCCTTCCCCTCAACGCACCACCCGACCCCACTCAAAAACGTCCCCTCCAGCAACTCATTCTTATGATAACTGGAAAAAGGTGTTCTGCCTTTTAAAATGATGGAGAAAGGATGGTGGAATGACTCTTAATAACATGGCTTCTTGCCAGGCTCCAGTACCAACTATCGGCAACACCAAGTGAACTAGGCCTCAGCATACTTTTGTCCGCCCCAGCCATCTTGGGTTGAAGGAGGCACGGACGAACCTTATCACAATTATGGTGAAAGGTGGTGCAAAAACTAGCAAATAATTCTCAACGTAGTGGTTATTTCAAAAGCTCTGTGGCATACTTCTTGGAACTTGCCAGTTACCTGGGCCCACGCATAGAGGTCTTTAAAGAACCATGGTGTATTCCCAGCTGATGAATCAAACGATTCTTTTTTGTTTGTTTGTTTGTTTGTTAGCTCATTATGGGGGTACAAAAGATCAGGCTATATACATTCCCCATGCCTCCCCTTTCCCCCGATTCTGAGCTTCAATTTTGTCCATTCCCTAGTCAGTGCACATCACATTCATCATGTAGGTGTGCACCCCTCCTCTCCCCCACCCCATCCCCCCCAGTTAGAACTTGAAGGGTGTCCATTCCCCAGGCAGTGCACATCACATTCATCAAGTAGGTATACACCCATCCCTTCCACCCGGCCCCAACCTCTGTCCGATACCCAATTGGTGTTGTTCCCAAATGTGCACTCAGGGAAACCAATTTGCTGGTGAGTACATGTGGTGCTTATTTTTCCATTCTTGGGATACTTCACTTAATAGAATGGGATCCAGCTCTCTCCAGGAGAACCAAAGAGATGCCATATCGCCATTATTTCTAATAGCTGAGTAATATTCCATGGTATACATATACCACATTTTGCTAATCCATTCATGAATTGATGGGCATTTGGGTTGTTTCCACATCTTTGTGATTGTGAATTGTGCTGCTATAATCATTCAGGTGCAGGTGTCTTTTTTATAGAATGACTTTTGTTCTTCTGGGTAGATGTCCAATAATGGAATTGCTGGATCGAATGGTAGGTCTACTTGAATCTGTTTAAGGTATCTCCACATTGCTTTCCACAGGGGCTGCACTAGTTTACAGTCCCACCAGCAGTTTATGAATGTACCTATCTCGCCACACCCACACCAACATGTATAGTTTTGGGACTTTTTGATAAAGGCCATTCCTACTGGAGTTAAGTGATATCTCATTGTGGTTTTGATTTGCATTTCCCTGATGATTAGAGATGTTGAACACTTTTTCATATGTTTGTTAGCCATTTTTATATCTTCTTTTGAAAAATTTCTATTTATGTCCTTTGCCCACTTTTTGATAGGGTTGTTTGATTTTTTCTTACTGATTTTTCTGAGTTCTAAATAGATTCTTGTTATCAGTCCTTTATCTGATGTGTAGTATGCGAAAATTTTTTCCCATTCTGTAGGTTGTCCATTTACTCTCGTGACTGTTTCTTTGGCTGTGCAGAAGCTTTTTAATTTGATCAGGTCCCATTTATTTATTTTTGTTGTTGCTGTGATTGCTTTAGGGGTCTTCTTCATAAATTCTTTGCCTAGGCCAATGTCTGTAAGAGTCTTTCCTACATTTTCTTCTAGAATTCTAATAGTTTCTGACCTTAGGTTTAAGTCTGTTAACCACTGTGATTTGATTTTTGTGTGTCCTGTTTTAGTCTTCTACATGTGGATATCCAGTTTTCCCAGCACCATTTATTAAATAAGGAATCTTTTCCCCAGAGTATGTTTTTGTCTGCTTTGTCAAAGATTAGATGGCTATATGAGGATGGTTTTATATTGGGATTTTCTGTTCTGTTCCACTGGTCTGTGTCCCTGCACTTGTGCCAGTACCAGGCTGTTTTAAGAACCACAGCCTTGTAGTATAGTTTGAAGTCTGGCAAATTAATACTTCCCATTTTGTTTTTGTTGTTTAAGATTGCTTTTGCTAAACGGGGTCTTCCCTGGTTCCATACAAAGCGTAAAATTATTTTTTCTATGTCTGTGAAAAAAGATGTTGGTAATTTAATAAGGATTGCATTGAATCTGTAGATAACTTTGGGCAATATAGACATTTTAACAATGTTGATTCTACCGATCCATGAGCATGGTATGGTTTCCCACCTATTTACATGTTCTGCAATTTCCTTCCTCAGTGTTTCATAGTTCTCCCTATAGAGGTCCTTTACCTCCTTAGTTAAATAAATTCCTAGGTATTTTATTTTCTTTGTTGCTATTTTGAAGGGTATTGAGTCCTTAATTTGGTTTTCCATTTGACTGTTATTGGCATATATGAATTCCTCTGATTTGTGTGTATTGATTTTGTATCCTGAGACTTTACTGAATTCATTGATCAATTCCAGGAGTCTCTTGGTTGAAACCTTGGGGTTTTATAGATATAACATCATATCATCAGCAAAGAGTGAGAGTTTGATCTCTTCTGTCCCTATTTCAACTCCCTTGATTCTGCTCTCTTGCCTGATAGCTCTTGCAAGGACTTCCAATACTATGTAGAAAAGTAATGGGGACAGTGGTAAGCCTTGTCTGGTTCCAGTTTGAAGTGGGAATGCTTTCAGTTTTTCCCCATTCAGTATGATGTTGGCTGAGGGTTTGTCGTATATGGCTTGTATCATTTTTATATAGGCCCCATCTATGCCTATTTTGTTAAGTGTTCTTATCATAAAAGGGTGTTGAATTTTGTCAAATGCTTTCTCTGCATCTATTGAGAGGATCATCTGATCTTTATTTTTGCTTCTATTTATGTGATGAATTACATTCCCATATGTCAAACCATCCCTGCATCTCTGGGATGAAGCCCACTTGGTCGTGATGGATTATTTTTTTGATAAGCACTTGGATTCGATTTGTTAGAATTTTATTGAGAATTTTTGCATCTATATTCATAAGAGAAATTGGTCTATAGTTCTCTGTTTTAGTTGCATCCTTTCCTGGATTTGGTATCAGGATTATGTTGGCTTGGTAAAAAGTGTTGGGGAGAATCCCATCCTTCTCTATATTGGAGAATAGTTTATGTACGATGGGCACCAGTTCTTCTTTGTAGGTATGGTAGAATTCAGGTGTGAACCCATCTGGTCCAGGGCTTTTCTTTTTGGGAAGGTTTTTTATTGCTGTTTCAATTTCAGATCTAGATATCGGTCTATTCAGGAATTCTATTTCTTCCTGGTTGAGCCTGGGAAGGCTGTGTGTTTATAAGAATTTGTCCATTTCCTCCAGGTTTTCTAATTTGTGTGCATAAAGATTTTTGTAGAATTCATAGATGATATCATGTATCTCTGTGGCATCAGTCGTGATTACTCCTTTCGTGTTCCTGATCGAGGTTATAAGAGATTTTTCTTTTCTGCTCTTGGTTAGTTTAGCCAGAGGTGTGTCAATTTTGTTTATTTTTTCAAAGAACCAACTTTTGGTTTTATTAATCTCCGTTATGGTTTGGTTTAATCTCCCTTATGCTCCCTTATGGTCCTTTTCATTTAGTTCTGATTTAATCTTAATAATTTCCTTCTGCTGGGTTTGGGTTTGGTCTCTTCTTTCTTCTCCAGCTCTTTGAGTCTATTCATTAGATTGTCTATTTGTAAGTTTTCTGTCTTTTTGGTATAGGCATTTATGGAAATAAATTTTCCTCTCAGGACTGCTTTAGCTGTGTCCCACAGATTTTGATAAGTTGTATCTCCTTTGTCATTTAATTCAGAGAATCTTTTGATTTCTGACTTGATTTCTTCATTTATAAAATGATTGTTCAGGAGAAGGTTATTTAGCTTCCATGACTTTGAGTAGAAATGAGGATTTCTGTTAGGGTTCATTGTTACTTTTATTCCACTGTGATCCGAGAAGCTGCATGGTATTATTTCTATATTTTTAAATTTTTTAAGACATGCTTTATGTCCTAAGATATGGTCAATCTTGGAGAATGTCCCATGAGCTGATGAGAAGAACTTATATTCAGTGGTATTTGGGTAGAATGTCCTGTAGATGTCAGTCAGGCCCATTTGGTCTAGCATTCTATATACGTCCAATATTTCTTTGTTTATTTTTTGTTTGGAGGATCTGTCTTGGACTGTCAGTGGCGTGTTAAAATCTCTGGCTACTAAAGTGTTGTTATCTATCATTTGGTTCAGATCAAGTAGGGTTTGCTTTATGAATCTGGGTGCACCTAGATCGGGTGCATATATGTTAAGTATAGTTATGTCTTCTTGTTGAATTGTACCCTTCACCAGTATATAGTAACCATCTTTGTCTTTCTTTACTTTTGTTGATTTAAAAACTACGTTATCGGAGATTAGAACTGCCACGCCAGCTTTCTTTTGGGTTCCATTTGCTTGGAATATTGATTTCCACCCTTTTATTTTCAGTCTAAATGCATCCTTGCAGGTTAGATGAGTTTCCTGAAGACAGCAGATACTTGGCTTATATCTTTTTTATCCATCGGGCCAGTCCATGTCTCTTGAGTGGGGAATTCAATCCATTCACATTTAATGAGAGAACTGATAAGCGAGACAGATTGCTGTTCCTCATGTTGGGTTGAATTTCATTGATCTGTTTTCTCTCTTGAGCCATTATGATAACTGTGTTTTCATATTTATCTCTTGATTAGTGTTACATTCGAGGGTCCTTCTTGTGCTGGACCACGTGTAACTCTGTTTTGAATACTTCTTGGAAAGCTGCTCTTGTCTTGGTGAATTCTCTGAGTTTTTGTTTATCTGAGAATGTCTTAATTTCACCTTCATATATAAAACTGAGCTTATCTGGGTACAGGATTCTAGGCTGGGCATTATTCTGTTTCAGAAGAGTGAGAATGCAGCTCCAATCTCTTCTTGCTTGTAAGGTTTCAGTTGAGAAATCTGGCGTGATTCGGATGGGCTTTCCTTTGTATGTTACTTGTTTCTTTCTCCTTACAGATTGAAGAAGGGCCTCGTTAGTGGATATTTTGGTCAGTCTGATAACTACATGACGTGGTGTCTTCCTATTTGGTATGAATCTCTCAGAGGTTCTTTGAGCTTCTTGAACCTGTGTATCTAGAGATTTGGCAAGGCCTGGGAAATTTTCCTCAATTATATCTTCAGATACTTTATTCAACCCTTGCTTATTGTCTTCTTCACCCTCAGGAATGCCGATAACTCTCACGTTAGGCTTCTTCACATAATCCCACATTTCTTGTAGACTATGATTATTTCTCATGTTTCTTTGTTTTAACTCTGTGACTGCCTTATTTAATTGGAAAGTGTTATCTTCGATCTCTGAGATTCTTTCTTCTGTTTGATCTACCCTGCTCTTGAGACTTTCCACTGTGTTTTGTAGCTCCTTGAATAAATTTTTCATTTCCAGGAGTTCAGTTTGATTTTTCTTCAGTATTTCAATTTCTTTGGTGAATTTTTCTTCCAAGTCCTGGATCTTTTTTGTGGTTTCTTTGTGTTGATTATCCATTTTTTCTTGCATAATGTTCAGCGTATTTATGATCCATGTTTGAAATTCTTCCTGTGACATGTTGCTATTTGGAATCTGCTTTGTGTTAATTGGTGGAGAACTAGTAATCCTCTTTGAGGGCATGGTTTCAGCTTGATTCTTTATACTCCTAGAGTTCCTTCGCTGAGCCCTTCCCATCTGAATGAATCCTTAAGATCCCTTCTTTCAGCTTTAGTCTGGATAGGGGCACACTGTGAGTGCCAGGTAAGCTGCCTCCTCTGTCACTAGGGGGAGCCCTTCACATATTGTTCAGGATTTTGCTAGCTCCGCTGGGGGGGCTGCCCCTCTTCCTCTCCCGAGGTGGCTTCTGTCTCTCTCTGCAAGAAAGACAGTGGATAGGGAGAGTGGAGCGGTGCCCTCATTCACCCAGTGCCCCAGCCACTGCAGTTCCCGCGGGAGATGGTCTGCCCCACCCCAATGTCTGCAAGGTCCACGCTCCACTCTCTCGTGACT